>NW_027203742.1:0-58060 GCF_024711535.1 Dipodomys merriami | reverse complement strand
GAGAGAGGGAATAATTTTCTGATGGAGGAAATGACACAGACAGACAGCCAATATTCACTTGGATTCCTTCAAGAAAAACTGTGATCCTCGTATGGACTAGAGTATTTGGGGTGACTTGGTTTGTTTTTTGTTGTTGTTGTTGTTTGTAAATGACATGTGTGGGATTAGAACTCAGGGCCTGGGGGTGCTGTCCATGAATTTTTTGTTTGGTTCCAGACTGGCCTTCAATCACCTGAGCCATACAGCTCCATCTTCCAGTTTGGGGTTATTAATGGTCGGGCATGGGGGGGGGGTCAAGTCTCAATAGACATTTCCTGCTAGAGCTGAGTTTGTCCTTCAGCAGCTTCTATTCCCTTCAAGATGGGCAAAAGAGAAAGAGAAAATAGGAATGGTTGCTACTATTACATAAGAAAATGACTTTTTTAAGAAGTCGGCCTGTGTCTTGAAAGTTTGGTGTCTTTCTGTTCTCTATAGGCAGAAAGTTTTGCCCTTCCTTGTGAGGAATGTCAGAGGAATTGAACCTACACACCCAACTTAGTGAATATTTGGGGAAATTGAGACTGTAGCCTCATCAAAATGAGGCCTTAGGAATACCAGGAGCCTTCAACATGGGAAGACTTCCTCCATGTCCCACTACAAATAGCCCTCAACCCACAATGCAGGTGCTAGGCTTCGACTCTGTCAACGGAAGAGGACATTGGGAGGCCTCTTCTTTATTTCATAGGATACACACTGAGTTCTCACACTTATCTTCATTCCTCTAACTTAACTTCACTTGACCCCACCACACCTATTTCAAGTCCCCACTTCCATTTGTTTACTTGGTTGAATTTTTATTCTTTCTAAGGAATTACACTCTTTACTATAAGCCTTGAATCTACAGTACTTCCATAATACATGTGTGCGTTGACTTGCATGCCACCCAGCACATCAAATAATCCATGCACACTCTGTATTATATGGGGTATACTACACCAGAACACCAATGCATTCCCTGCATGGCTCGAAAAGTAAATCATTTTCTCAACACAAACAAGAAGATCTGTAATTGCACAGAGGACAATCTCAAATGCAAATGAGCATACTTCCAGAGATCATCTCTTCAGTCCTTTCTAAATCTGAGAAAGTCTGATCAGCAAAAGCATTGACATACATAATAAGGTCAATAAATAATGTAATATTTGCTTATGTGATACAGTAGTAATGTAACATTTGTAATAAAAGATGCTGAAATCTGGCTGTTTATTTGTATTTGGCTCACAAATACACTGACTGGTGTCAAGTTGAGGTTGACAGGTGAGTGTTACGTGACATCCTTCAGGAATCAATAGGAAACAAGGCCCAAGAGAGACAGTACTTGGTCATTTGTCCTAATGGCCACTTAACAAGGTTTACCTAAGGTCAGATAACAATTAGACTGATCCTAAGAAGATTTTTCTGGAAGGACTCCATTGGAGAAAGTTGGGATGAAATTCACACAGAGGAAAGCCAGGGAAAGAAATATTAAACTGAAATCCCTTCCATGTGAAATTCTAATCCTGTTGCTGGATAGACATCAAAAGTTGGACTATACACTGAAATTTTCCATGGTGTGGATTTCAAAGGTCGGAGAATGTACTGAAAATCTACATGTAGACATGAAATACATTCTGAATGAGAACAGTTTCTTAGTGAAGAGTGTGTTAGTTCTGCCTGCGATGAGAAAGAGTAATTAAGTAATACCACGACCACTACCTTTAGGACAGCATTTGCAAAAGACTTCATCCTAAACGAAGAGGTCACTGAGGATCTGAACTTATTCTGCGGAGCATAATTTGGGTCTATATTGTGTAGCTTATTTTCCATAAGTCCTACTTGAGCTAATGTTTGTACTCTATTGTAACCCAGAAAATCATTTGAAAGCAGATGTCTAATAAAGAACTAGAAATGGCAATAAAAGACATGAAGAAATGCCAAAAAGAAAAACAAAAAACAGACAAGAATCCAATATATATACATATACATATATATATATATATCAAATAAAGCATCTGGGTGGGTAGAGGAGGGAGGGGTGAGAATGTTCGAAGGGTAACATTGATAAAAATGTATTCTATTCACAAACTGTTTTATAAAAATAATGCATCCTTTGTGCAACTACTTTATGATCATAAATATGTAGAAATACATAAAAAATAAAGCAATATGAAATAAGGAACTCCTTTGTGAGTCTTGATGACTTTACCACAATCCTAGGGTAAGAGAGTTGGTAGGATTTGTGTCTCACCCTTACAGGATTTGAAACTAGGGTGCTCTTCTCTGCTTGCATTAATTGCGTTGGTGCATAAAAAAGTACTGAACAACATGTTAGATGACCGCAAGCCATTGGGAAATGCAATAGTTAATGTAGATACATATATATTTACATTTATTTATATATCGTTATATGTAAATAAATATATAAAGGTTATATATATATATATATATATATATATATATATATATATATATATATATATATATAAAACCTTTATTCCAACAAGAACACAGGGAATTTTCATGGAAGGGTCAATCAGAAAATAGGATTAAGCAAGAAGGAAGAAGGAAGTAGTTCAAGGCTGACACTGACCTTATCTTGACTTCAAAAGATGCTGCCTTTTCCAGGTGTAACAAAGGTGTCCCAAAGACACCAGGTGTCTTTAGTGTATCTGGAACACTTTAGGCATCCATCAAAAAGAAAGGAAAATGATTTATTCAGTGCGAATAGCATAGCTAGATTTGCACTGGGTGAAAGATGAATTATTTTTGTGTTCAGAACCAAAGCATCTGAAAAACAAGCATAGGACTAACCTCAGAACAAAGTCATTATCTCATGAACATTTTGAAAAAATGTCCATGTTTCTGTTTCTGAGAAGCTTATGAACATCAAATACTTTTTTTTGTTTGTTTGTTTTTTGGGTCCGGTCGTGGGGCCTGAACACTGGGCTTGGACACTGTTCCTCAGCTCTTCAGCTCAAGGCTAGCGCTCTAACACTTGAGCCACAGCACCACTTCCAGGTTTTTTCCTTTTGCTTATGTGGTGCTGAGGAATGGAATCCAGGGCCTCATGCATGCAAAGCAAGTGCTGTACCACTGAGCCACCTTCCCATCCCCTCAAATACATTTTATCTCCAGGCTACCAGACCTCCAGTGGGACTGATTGATATTTAAAAATATCTATAAATGATAAATGGAGCGGCTGGGAAACTGGCTTAGTGGTAGAATGCTGGCCTAGCATGCATGACGCCCTGGGTTTGATTTCTCAGTATACAACATTCACAGAAAAAGTCAGAAGTGGTGCTGTGACTGAATTGGTAAAGCCTTGAGCAAAAGAAGCTCAAGGACAGTGCCTAGGCTCTGAGTTCAAGCCCCAGGACTGTCAAAAAAAGATAAATACTTTTGTCAATTCGTGGTACAACTATTTTCTTTAGTTTAGATATCAGGGACTGTGAGAAGGTAAAAAATATTGAGATAAATGGGCCTTGGGCCACCAGAAATATGTTTGTGTTCCACCCATCTATTGCATGAAGAAATTTGATGCAAAAATAAAAATAAAAAAACAAAAAACTTTTGATCAGTCAAGATGGAGAAATCATACCACCGAATTCATACAGAAATCTGTCCAGATCCATTGTGTAGCCATAACATGCAACTTTCTGTCTTTTCTGAGAGTGTTTTCTCCTGGTTTCCTTCTGCTCCACATGAACAACCATACTGGATGAATGAATAGCATGGGAAGAACAAATCAATAGGACCATATTCCTGAATCAGGTTAAGAATTGCCATTTGTGCCTTTTTCCTGTGCTTTTCTTTCTTCAGCAAGAAATGTAGTCTGAGAGAAGCATGGTAGGCCTGCAATTTATGTTATACATGATTTGTTGATGATTGGATGTCAACCCATGATTGGATTGAAGTGGGAGGCTGCTATCTTGGATTGCAGAGCAATGTTCTTTGGGTTCCACCAAGGTCATAGAGACAAGCTACACCCTCCTTTCCCCACCCCCCTGCCCTTGCAAGGTAGAAAGGAGACCCATGGATGTAGATAACCAATCTCCTGACCTAACTAGGACAGAAGGAGGAGTAAGAGCCATGCCTGTCCTTGCAACCCCTGCCTCCCATTGTTCTCCTTAAACCACCGTGAAGGTCACTGGGCTCCACTTTATTTTCCTCTAAGCTAATCCAATTAGTCTGAGAATCCCAGTCACTGCCCATCCACCCCCTTTCCGCCAGTGAGGGACAGTCAGAGAACAATTTCAGGAGGACAAATGGTCATTATGAATCAGGCCTGTGGATCAATGGTATAAAAGGAGGGAATCTATTCATATTCTCTCCACCACACCTGTCCTGCTCTGAGCTTCTGTAGGACAAGGACAACCAGCATCAACATGATGAAGGCTCTGCACTTACCCTGCTGTTTGGTGAGGCCTGTGCAGGCCAAAGATCTCAGGTCCAGCCATCAGAGGGATCCCTGAATGGGCATGTTCATCTTGCATGGCCCGTGTGTGTGTGTGTGTGTGTGTGTGTGTGTGTGTGTGTAAAATGTGCCAGTTTTGTGTGTGTATGTGCATTTGTGTGTAAGAGAGAGAGATTCTGTTTGATAACATGTGGATTCAATGTGTCTTCATAATCAGGAAAATGCCTTTGCACCTTTCAACTCCCTGTCGTGTGACAAAGGTGTCCTCTTCAATCCAAAAGCTAAGGCAACAGTATCGTTATTAGACTGGATCACATGTCGTGCCTACATGGAATCCTTAACTCACTCTCCACATGCAATGGTTCCCAAGCATGTCTCTCTCGGTCCTGGTGTCACAGTGTGGGAGACTCCACACAAATTGGCAAGGCCTGGCCTCATTTTCTTCTCTTGCCCAGTCAGGAATGGCTTCTTTGGTGCTGGATAAAGGGAACTGAGCGGAATCAGGAGAGTGCTGGCCTTTTGCCTTTGGGACATGGGTCATTTACGTGACTGGCAAGTGGCACACCCTAGCCATCTTTGTGGACAAGCCAGAGAAGATCCAGGAGGGCAGACCCTTGAGAGGCCTGCTCTGACATATTAAGGCTCCTGAAGGTGGTAAATACATGACCGTGGACTTTTATAACAAGTAAGCAAAACCTTCTCTCTCATTCCCTGCCTCCATGCCTCTCCAGAATTGATTGACAGAGCCTGTGGCTTCTCACATATCTGGGACATTTGATCCTGCATGCAGACAGGGACATATTTAGATAATGACATCATTGCTGGTTTCAATCCATGAATGGATAGTATGAGCTCTGTGGAGACCACACTGTCTGGAAGAGCATTCTAGAAGAATCCTCTTCCCTTGACACTAGCACAAAACTATGCAACTAACAGCCAAAGCCCTGGTGGCTCATGCCTGTAATCCCAGATGCTCAGGAGGTGGGATCTCAGAGAGTGAGGTCTGAAACCAGCCCAGGCAAGCATATCCATTAGGAACATAACTATCAAAAACCAGAATGTAGAGCTGTGGTTCGAGTGCTACACCACCAGCCTTGAGAAAAACACAAGACCTGAGGATGAGTTCTCTGGTTCTGAGTTCAAACCACAAGACTTGCACAAAAATGACAAAGAATGGTGATGAAAAGAATCAGAACAAGTACCATAAGTTATTCAAAGCATTTCCCCCGGTTGATGTCCTCCTTGGCTACTCGAAAGGTCTGGAAGAAGTAGCTCGGATTTGTGGATAGGAAATAAAGACTTGGTTGTTGTTCTGTTGTTGTTTTCTTGTTATCTTACAGGCAAACTGGGGAGTGACAAAAATACACTGTTGTGGGTGAGCTGAGGGAGGATGGGGTCTATGTAGGAGAGTGTGAGTACAACGCGGTATAGACAGAAAACTGGACTCAAAGCAGGAGTGTGCACATGGTTGGGAGATTCATGGAGGTCACTTCAGGTGTTACATCAATAGCTTTGAATTCTAGAAACATCCAAGAGTCGGACATTATCAGAATTAAGAAAATACAATCGACATCCAAGTTGCTCAGTTCTTCCTAGAAAATTTTATTATTTTATTATTTATTTTATTATTATATTTATTTTTAAATATTTTAACCATTCTATTTTATTATTTATTATTTTATTATTCATTTTCAAAAATGGCCTCTGAGTGGTTACACATGGGAGTCACCATTTATGAGAGCGGCAAATACATCAGATCTTGATAGATGTCTCCACATTTGGGTGTATGTGTGGGCAGGGGGTGTGGATAGCTTTGGCAGTGGGACACAATTTTTTAAAGCATGCTGCATGTGTATTTAAAAAAAAAATCTGAAAACTATATAAACAGGTGATACAGATGTGATCAGCCCCAGCTCCTGACTCTTAAGTTATCAGCACATATATTTATTCATTGTAATAGGTTTTTCTTTTGATTGTGTGTTGGTGCAAATCAATTCCCTTTCAACAGAGTGAGAGGGGGAGGAGATGGATGAATTAGCATTGTAAGGAAATGTCCATGAATTAAATTCGGGGGGGGGGGATATGTTCAACAATTGCTTTAACTAGTTGGTCAGGTATTATTACATCTCATTGGAAAAATGTGATTTGATGTCCATATGTTCAACATTGATCGAGACTCACTGTGTTCATAAAATTGCTTTGTTTTAATTAATTAATTTTAATTAATTTTAATTAAAATATACATCATAATAAAGTCTATTAGAGGTCTGATAGACAAATGATCGAAGGAAAAGTGCTCCAATTTACTGAATCTCTGATATAAAAGTCAGAATGTCAATAGAAGGAGAGCATACCTGCACCTACTGAATTTTTATCAGTTTAACCTGTGACATGTGGGAGCACAGATTCAGGAAGATTCAGCCTTGAATGGTGTTTTGGGGAGCATGGAGAATTCAGAAATTTATCTATGGGGCCCATCACCACCCCAAGAAATCAAGATATTTGAACTTCAAGGAAGTGCATGAGATGGATTGATTAGGTTCAAAGTTATTGATTATTGACCACCAGCTTAATCCAGAAGGAGAGGAGAGAACAGTCTATTCCACACAGGACTAGGGAAAAGTGAAATGAGGTGAGGGAACTCAAGTGGACTCACCCTGGGTTCTTTCTCTTCCATAGTAGACTCTGGTACGAACACCTTCGAGCTTGTGAAGCAAAGCAAAGGCAATAACATCTTCTACAACGTGAATGTGGACAATGAAGGACAGATAACACACATGATCCTGGTGGCAGGTGGGTATAAGTGTGGGGGAGGACACCTATCCACCTGGGCCAGGGGAAGAATGGGGGCTGGACTGGGATAGGGCAGAGTAGCCCATGGTTGATCACCTTAGCCCTGTACTGTTGAGTGGAGGAGTCAGAATGTTTTTCTGTATAGCAGAAACGTCACTTTGGAAACACCTGTATCTGTCACACATTTAGTCCATCCCATTCCCATAGCTCCCTGTGAAATAGCCTGGGCCACCCATGCAGGAATAATTGGGCTGTCAGCTAGGGACCCACATGGCAAATTCTCATTTAATTTGACTGAAGCAGATTTAGTCCTTTCCTGGGGGAAGTGGGCTCATTTCCATGTTGAACTCGCCTAACATGTTCTCAACAGAGTGAACCGTAATGTAAATTTCCCGGCAGGTGTACACCAATGAGCCCCTCAAATATGTTGTCAATCCCCATGATATCTTGATCTCTGACCAAACATTTCAGTTTGATACTGAGGTGTCCATTATACTCAGGGAGAGCATCATATTGAGCATCTGGCTGAATGAATTATAAAGATGTGATTTCTAGTTTTGATTGATTTATTTTTTCAGCTGCTACAGAGCTAACATGGTTAAGTGAAGTTCAAATCATTTGGTCCTCTCCTTTTGTGAGGACAGGGCAAGAACACAGAAAACGTGGATGGTCATGCAGATGGGGATAAAAGGAAACTATAGAGTATGGAGTCCATATAGGAAATCTCAGCTGGACAGGGATTACAGGGGGCTCACGGCATTCACATAGTGACTCAGATGATTGAGATATAAGGATCATGGTTCAAAGCCAACCTGGGGCAGGAGTGACCATGTGACTCTATCTCCAATGAGTCACCAATAAAAGCCAAAACTAGAGCTGTGGCTCAAGTGGCATAAGACTAGCCTTTAACAACAACAACAACAAAGCTCAAACCGCTAGATTAAGCCCTAGGACTAGAACCACGATATAAATAAAAGTAATATATAAAATAATAAATAAATAAATAAAAATTAATTAAATTAAAGTAATAATATAAATAAAAATTAATTAAATTAAATAAAAATAAAATAAAAACAACAACCAACAAAGAAAAACAACTCAGTTCCACTATCACTTGATCACTGAGGCAGTGTTGAGAACACAGATGATTAACTGTCCAGGTCCTTGCTCAAAGAGTCACTGTAAAAACCTGAACAGTGGAGGGCTGGCAAAAAGATTAATGTCCATCTACCTTGCCAATGTCACTGCTACAGGAGTGTGGGGAACCAATTTGCTCTTCCTGGTGCTGCTGGGGACAGGGAGGAAATTGGGGGCCAATGAATGGAAACAGCCCAGTGGGAGGCAACATGCCTTTCATGCCTGTCATCCCAGCTAAGCCAAAAGGCTGAGTTCTGAAGTATCCTGGTTCTAATCCAGCCTGGGCAGGAAAAGTTTGTGAGACTCTTATCGCCAATGAACCACTAAAAATTCAGAATTGGCAACATATGTGTGTGTGTGTGTGTGTGTGTGTGTGTGTGTGTGTAAAATTCAAAGTGGTAGAGGGCCAGCCTTGAGCTGAAGAGCTCAGGAACAGCACCCATGCCTAGAGTTCAAACCCCATGACTGACAAAAAAAATTCAGAATATAACCAGACTCCTGCCACTAATCCTAGCTACTCAGTATAGAAGAGTTTGAACTCAGCTCCAAGAGACTGGGATGGCCCATTAATCACCCAAAACCCAGGAGTGGTGCTGTGGTTTACATAGTAGAGTGGTTCTAGCCTTCAACGCAGAGCCTTAGGGAGAATTCCCAGGCCCTGAGTACAAGCTCAGGACTGGAAAAACCCACAATGAAACAAGGACAGAATACTTGAGTGTTTCAGCATTAGGGCAAAAAAAGGCAACCTTCAAAACTGTAAGGATACCTTCATTTCTGTAGATTCCATATGAAATGTGAGGCCAGGTGGCTCTTTTTAAATTTTATTTTTAAATTTTCCTGTAACCACCATGAGATTTCCAGACCCATCAGATCCTACGGAAGTGGAGTATTGGGTGTATGACTTATTTGGTTTAAGCATTTTGGTGAACTCAACCTCCAGCCCAGGGTTGGGCTGGAATAGCAATTATTTCATATTAAAGTATGCCCACTCCTTATGCATATAAACTGAGCTATGTCCTGTTAATTGTGGGTTGGGGGATGTTTAGAGGTAAACAGATGAAGTCTCCCCACTGTGGAGTTGTATGTTCTAGGCATCTGGTGTTCCTAAGGCCTTTTTTTATGTCATTCAAGAGGCTCCAGCCTCTACATTCCTGGACTTACCCATGTCCATCCTTCCTATAGTTACCAGCAGTAGGGGAAAATATTTTTGCTTTTTGTCAGTCATGGGGCTCGAACTCTGGGCCTGTGCACAATCCCTGAGCTCTTCAGCTCAAGGCTAGAGCTCTAGCCACATATATAGCACCATTTCTGGTTTTCTGGTGGTATCACTGGAGATCAAAGCCTCATGGACATTCCTGCCTGGGCTGGCTTTGAACCTTTGAGATCCTCCAGATCTCAGCCTCCTGAGTAGCTAAGATGAGAGGCATGAGCCACTGGTGCCAGGCTGGCATTCTTTATTCTTGACACAGGACAGGGCTCAGTTCTGCTGAAAGGAAACCACCACATGGTTCAGGCAGAAGAGAGTTTATTGGGGGGGGGGCAATCCAACCACTAGCCTGCACCAGATGTAAGCCATGCTGAGAGGTGGAGCTAATAGAGGAGACAGACTATATCTGGGAAAGAGGAAGAAGAGGTGTGGCCAAAACCAGATGTTGAAGAGATATGAGAAAGGAAGTAACCTCAGAGGAAGTGGAAGTAAGCCTAGAACCTGGAAATCCTTTGCTGATTCAGTCAAGTGATTGATAGCTACTGGTAATTACTGGGCAGGTGAATTCTGGTGAGCCTCCATTCTGTACAAGGACAAGTAGGGGAATAGAGAGGTTCTGTGGGCAGAACTAACAGCACCTTTACTTTGCCTTCCTGTATCACAATCTGTGACCAAAGCTACATTCTTGGGAAATGTGGGGTACAACATCAGTCACGGTCTTCAAGATTATTTTCTTTCCTAATGTTGAAACACTCAAGGACTCTGTAGTTGTCTCTGTGTGTTTTCAGGTCCTGAGTTGGTACCCAGGACATGTGCATCCTCCCTCAGGTTTTGTGTTCAAGGCTAGCACTCTACTACTTCTGGGTTTGGGGATGATTCATTGGAGATGAGAATCTCATGGACTTTCCTGCCCCCAGTCTGACTTCAAACCATGATATTTAGATCTTAGCCTTCTGGGTAGCTAGGACCAGGAGTGTGAGTGAGCCTGGAGTTATTCTAAATAATAGTTATTATTATTATTTTTATAATTAATAGTATAGTTCTCTTATAGATTTAGTTTTCCATGATTCAATTGAAGTGGCTTATTCTGAGCCAGGGGACATTGATTTGAGTCTTCACAGTCAGAATTGGATTCTGGGAAACTGTTATTGAATCACTGAGTTAAGTCACAATAGCACAAATTTCCGAAGAAAAGGAAGAAGGCAATGAAAAACATCGAATCCAGATAACGACTTTCCAGGAAAGAGGAAAAGATGTATCAAAGTTTAGGATGGATTGTTGTCTTAGAGCTGATTCCATTTGAATGAGGAAGATGGATGTGCATGCATTTTTGAAGATGCTACTACCTATTGGGAGGGAGCAGTGGGCAATCAAATGCACCTGAGACCCTGTGAATGGCTTCATAGTGCAGATTACACATGGAAAACAAAGCGCCTACAGAAGGAGAACATGGCCAGGGCAAATTTATTTCTAACAGGACCAAATCTGTGCCTGGGGCCTGGTCTTCCTAGGACAAGGAGATGGTTTCCTCAAACTTCTATCCAAGATGCATTTTTGGGTGGTAATGGCTGATGGGTAGTTTCTACTGGAAATTCCATGTGTATCTTCATGCCCAAATGATTTCTGAGGATCTGCCCTATGGCTAAGAGAGTGCGCCAATATGACATCCTCCACTAACTCTGAAAGTCCCCCGAAGTTCATCATCTTCCATGCTTCAGATCAAACATGACTGACTGTGTCCTTCTCCTCGCAATTATGTGGAGGCCGAAGTCATCAGGGAAGATTTCTGTGATAAATGTTTTTTCTCACTCATGCAATTGTTTCTAATATATTTATAAGATGATTTCTATGCTGCTGTGTATGTCCCTCCCACACGGTATAACCCCTGCTTTCACTTGATGTTGGTATAATTTGTGGAAGGGAAGAGCAAAAACAAATCATTTCACTAAGGATACAGGTGGACCCATTGCAACAATGAGATGTACAAGTCGTTATTTCAAAAAAAGAATTTTACCACTTTGGTGGGGGGGGGAGGAAGGATCGGGTGGGGAGAGGTGGAGGGAGTATGGGAATGGATGAGAAGGGGAAACAAAGAGGAGGCAACAATGCTTGATAAGAAATGTACTCGTTAGAAAGAATGACATTTCCCCATTTGTTAGGAAATGGAAAGGCTTGGAAAAAATTATATTAAGTGAAGTAAGCCAGGCCCAAAGAAACATAGGTCCTATGGTTTTCCTTATTTGCAATATCTAGTATAGGTATGAGTCAAGCGAAAAAGGTCAGATAACGTGATGTTAGGAAAGTGAACCCTTAAATATGTATTTTAATGTTTTCGTTTCTTTCATGCATGTGTTTCTAACGCATTTATAAGATTATTTCTTTGTTGCTTTGTATGTCCCTCCCCCACAGTGTAACCCCCGCTTTCACTATATTTGATGTCAGTATAACATGTGGAGGAGATGGGGACAAACAAGTCGTTTAAGGATTCAGGTGGACCTGTTGCAACAATGAGAAGTACAAAATGTCATGTCAAAACCAGCTTTACAATGTCGGTGTGGGGGGGGAGGGGGGTATGATTGGGTGGGGGGGAGGGGGGAGGCTGGGAAGGGATGTGAAGGGTAAACAAAGGAGGAGGCTGCAATGCTTGGTAAGAAATGTATGCATTATCCTGCCCATGTAATTGTAACCCCTCTGTACAGTATATTCTCAAATAAAATAAAATAAAATAAAATAAAAATAAATAAAAAAGAAATGTACTCGTTATCTTGCCCATGTAATTGTAACTTCTCTGTACCGTATTCTCACAAAAAAAAAAAACAAAAAAAACAAAAACATAGACTAAGCCAGGCACCAGATGGCTGAGGCCTGTCATCCTAGCTACTCTGGAGGCTGATATCTGAGGATCACATGTTCAAAGTCAGGCCAGGCTTATCTCCAGTGAACCACCAGAAAACCAAAATAGTGCCATGGCTCAAGTGGTAGAGCACCAACCTTGAGTTGACAGTTTCCAGGCCCAGAGTTCAAACCCCACGACCACCACCACCAACAACAACAACAAAAATCAAAACAAAAAAAAGAGACTACGATAGTCTCCTTCAAGAGAGACTCTGTTAACCATGGAACTCCACTTATCCAATGAAAAATATAGTAGAATTAAAGTAGCAAATGGGTTGGGCCAGGTTTGTGTCTACTCACTTCAGGGAAGCTCAGTACTCATCTCTGAAAAAGTGCAAGGAAGGAAAAAACACAACAAGATCAAGGGAGATGTTCAATATGACAAAGTTTATGCACTCACACTTGAGTACAGTGCAACTGTAGACAAAGAACATACTGAGTCAGGATCTTAGATAGTGATTTCATTTCATGGTTTTTTTGGGGGGGTATTCTATAGGAAACAGCCCTGGGCCTCACCTGGAGATGGAATAATTTGGATGCTGGAAAATAGGATGTTGTTCTCCTTGGCGAGCTCCTCCACCTTCTTTAACTACCCTGGTCTCAGGGCCTCTAATCTCCCTGCATGGCATAGAGAGGAAATGAGAAATGGTGTGCACTGGAACGTGGCCTAGATTTCCATGTGTCCCCGAGCCACATGGGGCTGTCTCCCCACCCACTGCATGTCCCCAGCTGGCCCTCTGAGGATCAAGCTGGGTTCCCTATGGAGTGAAGGTGTGGTGACATTGATGGAAGTGAACATTTTGGGGTACACACACTTTTAGGGTCTTTAGGATCACTCATCTGTGGCACCCCAATAAAGTTACTTGTGGGAACTTTGCTCAAGTTCCCCACCAGGTGCCCCCAGGGGGCTCAGAGCGAGGGGGCTCCCGTGCTGCGCCCCCTTGTCCCTGGACCACAGCCACCTCCAGAGTTGCCAACACTGCGGGCATTCATGTGGCCGATTGCTACCAGAGCCCTTGCGGGCTGTCCTAGTCCTCCCCAGAGATTCCCCAGTACTAGATAGGAAATGTACTCATTACCTCACCCATGTAACTTTAACCCCTCTGTACAGTATCTTTACAACAAAAAAAATTAAAAAGAAAAGAGAAAAAGAAATCACAGATACTTTCAGGCCAGGGCATTTACCAATATTTATTAATTAAGCCCATGTCTTTTCCAGTCCTTGTTAGCCTTCTTCTATCTCAATAGAACTTTATAATGCAAAGACATTACCCATATGCCAAGAAAGATTAAAGCATTAAAGAATTAAAGTCACTTATACACAAGATTTGGCCAGTATAGACTTTGAAACAAGAGAACCCAATATCATTTGCTCAACCAGTAAAAATGATTTATTTTTTTTACAAAAAACAGTATTAATAGGAAACTAGCTAAATAAAAGTGTGCATATGCATCATTAAAAATCTACTTTCAAAAGACAAACAAAAAATCATACTACAAATTTAGTAAAAGGAGGAATTTGAAACTGTACAAAATTAATATTGCAACTTTATTTCAAAGTATGTCTGAAATAGATTCATGGCTCAAATGGAAAGGCCTTCTGTTCAAACCTCAGTGCCATAAAACGAAAATAAAACATAAAACAAAAACCAAACACAATGACTTTCTATGAAGATTTCTTTTTAACAAAGAAGAAGTGTATTATCCCATTAGCAGTTATTGATTTCTGGATGATACGACTGTGATTTTTATTTATATAATGTTTTTCAGTATTTCCCTAGCTGTCTAAAACAAGGATAAATGCATTTCATTCTACACTGTTTTAAGAAAATCTCATACACAACAGTTGCTTAATTTTTTAAAAAGTACCCTTCAGGAATTACATGTTACCCAAAAAATAAATAAGTAAGTAAAAATAAAAAAATAAACAAAGAATTTGTTGCTACAAAACTGGATTGAAAGAAGCACTATACTGAGAAGACTCCAAGACAATTTTTGATGTGTGATGGAAAAGGGGAAGAGGATGAGATTACTATCTCAGTAGCAGAGCACAAATACTTGGAACTATAAGCTATGAGGATACATCTACCAGTGTTCCCTTCTCATAATGAAGTGTGAAAAATTAGCCTTATGGAAATTTGTTTGAAAGCTGGTGAACAGGAAATGGACTTAGCACATAAAAACAAGAGGTAAGTAAGAAAAGAGGTCAGTGAAAGAAAACCAACTCCTAATGTTCCAACTCCTAATGCACTCTCAGAATAACTGGAGTTCTGCAACCATCTTGAAATTAACTGAATTGTGATTATTTGCACAGAAAGCTTGAAGACATTAACAAAATGCCAGAATCATGTAAGTAGGGTATTTGTGTACCATATTTATTCAGAACCTTTTGAAATTTGAAATTTTGATTCTGGATTTGTGTTTTGGGAGAGGAAAGAATTGAATAAATGCTTCGAATGTGTTTTTCTTTTGTTATTTCAAAGGATAACATTACAAATGGTTTCACTTTTGTGTAAAGAATCTGCGCAGTACACCTTCTAGGAATAAAGCTAAAAAGTTGACTTTTTTGGCGGGGGGAACAAATTATCAAAAGTTTTTTGTAGTGCTGTGGATATTTGACTTTTTTTAATTGCTTAGATATAAAATGTCTTAGAACTTTAGAAAAAAACGATGCATACAATTCTTAGGCTTCGGTGAGTGACAGGAAACATTTTAGAAGAAAACTGTTTCCACTCATTTTGGAACTTTGTCAAACAAGTCTCCTGAGTACAAAGGAAGTACAAGGGAATAGTCCAGGAAGGAAAATGTCCTTGCAAGCAGTATCATGCCCAAACAGCAGCATCATGAAAGAATTCTGCAATTATCTTAGAAGAAAACCCTGAACTGGATGAGATCACCCTTACATGTGCCTAGGCCAAGAACTGAACAAGGTTGAATGAAAATCTTCAGAAAAGGAAGCGAATCTCATTTGGGAACCTAATGGTAAGAGGGCCTGCCCACTTCCCCTGGTAAGGACACATTGCTATGGAAACCTCTTAACCCTTCAGATTCAGTAACTGACATCAGAAGATTATCCCCTTGTCTGGGGTAAAACTAACAGAGAAGCTGGGAAGGTTAAGGGAGGAGTTGATGGAGGGTTAAAAGGAGAAATTGTTTGGCTTGTATCAAAGAGTTAAAGAAGGAAGGCTAGTAACAGAAATTCAAAACACCATGTCCTGGGAGCTAGTCAAACTTTTTAGCTAAAGTTTAAACCATCAGAGATCCCAGCCTCCCTCCCTGTTGTGAAAGAAACTACCCTTTGTAAGCTCTTGTCTCAGAGAAAAGAACTAGTTTCATCCCATTACTAGCAACAGAATGCTTTTATTTTGTGAATCTAAAGTCCTGACTTTAGCTTTACATATTAAGTCAGCCCTCTCCAAACTGTGCAGCACCATGGAAGTGCTTAATATATTATATACATTATATATTATATAGAGATATAGATATAGTGTCTTCATGGGTCTGGGGTGTGATTTGGCTAAAATAAGTGCTAAAACTCCCGTGTAGCCAAGTTTGGGAATTACTGAACTTCAGCAGTGAGGCGAGGTGGCACGGGATATGTTTAAAAGAAAATGCAATATTACCTCTCTGGACCTTTTTAAAACTAAGAATGAGCTAGTTTGCAACAAGCAAAACTAAGACAATAGGCTGCTGGGTACACAAAAACAGACAGCACGTCCTGACAACACCTTCTTTGAGCTTTATCTCTTTGTTGCTTTGTATGTCCCTCCCCCACAGTATAACCCCTGCTTTCACTATATTTGATGTCAGTATAACTTGTGGAGGAGATGGGGAAAAACCAGTTGTTTAAGGATTCAGGTGGACCTGTTGCAACAATGAGAAGTACAAGTTGTCATCTCCAAAACGAGCTTTACAAGTCGGTGGGGGTGGGAGGGAAGGGGGGGAAGGAGAAGGATTGGGATTGGTGGGGGAGGGGGGAGGCTGGGAAGGGATGTGAAGGGTAAACAAAGGAGGAGGATGCAATGCTTGGTAAGAAATGTACGCATTATCCTGCCCATGTAATTGTAACCACTCAGTACAGTATGTCCACAATTAAAATTAAATTAAATTAAAAAAAAAAGAAAGATCGTACCAATGGGAGCCTTTTCTCCTCCAGGGAACAAACATCTTTCTCACCCAAAACGCCAAAACTTCAACATCGATTGTAGGAGAAAAGGAGCCACGAATGCCAGGACTCCCAACTAGGAAGAAAGGAGCCAGCAGCTCCAGAAGGAAACCAATCCTCGCAATCGCCCATCATCCATTTATATGGGGCCGGGGTAGGGGTCGGGGTGGGGGTGGCAACTGGGGTCCCCAGGGCTTTTGTCCGGAAAGCCCACACCTGCTCCTTCTCCCGTCCCAACCCCACACATTGTCTGTGGTGCCCCAACAAAGTTACTTGGGGGAACTTTGCTCAGGTTACCCACCCGGTGCCCCTACAGTCTCAGGGGGAGTGGGGTGAGGCCGCTGCTGCTAGCGAGACGCCCTGGCTCCCAGGCCGTGCCCCTGGGTCCCTGGACCACTGCCACCTCCCAGGTCGCCAACACCTTGGGCGTTTGTGGGGCCAATCCAGACCTGATCCCTGGCGGGCTGCCCTCCTCCTCCTCAGAGGTTCCCCAGGCTTGGGGCCGGCCAGGCTCCCCGCCTTGGCCCCCTGGCGAGCCCCAACTGGATCCCTTTCTGCAATTCAGCCCGCATGGCCAGTGCCGCCCAAGCAGGGTGGTCACGGGAGCCCCTGCCTCCCTGACCCCAAGGCCGACCACCTACCCACCCTATGGGTGCCATGCCCGGTCCCCCAGCGCGCGGCCACTCCGGCCAGCAGCCGGGCACGCGTGCCCTAGCCCAATATGTCTGGCACAGCACAAGCACAGAAGAGCCCTCCCTGCTAGCCCCCGACACCGGCACTCACCGCTTGCGCTCCTTGTCGCTTAGGCGCCACCTTTGACTAGCCGCCTCAGCCCGGTGCCCTCTCCTCAGACCGAGGCCGGCCGCACTCAAGAAACCTGCGCCTGGTGGGCTTGGAGAGCACCCACACGCAGGGCGTGCTTGCGTCCCCGGACCTAACGCCTGCACCTGAGCCGCGGGAGAGGCTGGGCTGCATGCACAGAGGCAGCCCTGGAGATAGAGCATGTGCAGTGTGTGCCCCTTGCCTGTAGGCCAATCCCCCTACCCTCCTTGAGCAGTGGGCGAGATCCTGCTGGAGGCAGGGAGCTGGATGGAGCTGGGCCAGCGCCAGCCTTCACTGAGAGGCACTTTTGCCCAGGTAGCACACCTGGAGTTTTCTTCCCTGGTTCCTATGTCAATGAATGTGTTATACTTTTATGGAGTACATTGAAAGGGATACAGAGTATTCTCTGCGAATAGGGGGCCCATTACATTTGGATTTTGGACTTCTTTGGGCACATTTTATCTGCCCTGTGTTCTAATAGGTTAATAGATTACGTATGCATAAACATCATGCAGTACCTAAAACCGTAAACCCTAATAAGGCAAGGAATAATAGATAATATACTTATTTCTAACTCCGCCCATTTTAGATTTCCGTCCAGTACTGTGAGGAAGGAGAAAATACATGCTTACTGGGGAGATCGTGAATACTTTACAAAGGCTGAAGTGGCACAGCATCAAAGAAAATGTCAGCCTCTGAAAGGAGCAAGTCTAACCTGATTATTAATTACAGCAAAGGGTTAAAACGGTGGCTGCAAAGACAGTTAAAGCTCATCTGGAAGTAAACTTTAACACTTATCCCAAGATTTGAGCAATAGTTCATGAATAACTTAAGAGCATTTAAAATGGTGGTCAGAGAAATCGAAAGTGCCTTAATTACAGAAAATAAAAAGACTAGACTTGAATGCGATAGTACATATTTTAGATGAGAAGCAATAGAATCTGAAATTCAAGTGTGGTTATCAGGAATGGATAACAGTACAAAGTTTCTGGAGATAATAAAGCACAAGATGACTTCTAGCTCTTTCTGGGAACTTATTGTGAGAGACACCTACCTCATTAGTTTGATTATTATCCTTGTAAATATTTATCAGTACATTAATGAAACTTACAAAATATATACCACTACCAATTTGAAAGAAATGTATAGGGAAAGATGCCTGGACTGTATTAAACGAACTCCTTTTGTAGAATGCAAATGCTCCATAATAAACTTTCTGTTAGTGTTATCATCAATGTTTCTGACCCTTAATGTGCCCATCTATAACATGGGATCATAATATTTACCTGTACAATGGTTCACTTTACGGTCAACTTTGGCTACAAATGGCACCCAGATAACGAAATATTATTAATTCTACAGGTTTCAATGAAGACGTATTTAAATAGGTAGCATTGTGAGAATATAGCACATTACCTTCCATAGTGTCAGTGGAAGGAAGGCCTAATATAAGCAAGGTAAGAAGGAACTCTGTCAGTTATAGATTACAGATCTTCCTTAGTTTTCAGGGCCCAGATGTTGGATTTGTTAAGGCTTCACAATCATAATGGATAGTGATGATGTATATTTTTAACATACACATGTATAACATATATCTGTTAAAATTATATTGGATATAATTGTATCACATAACTATATCATATATGCATGTACATATGTGTATGTATATGTGTTTGCATATTGAAAAATATAGCAGATTCAAATTAGAGTCGTTCTTACTGAGGTTCCACATCACCAAAGTAAAACCTGAATTATTTACTGAACTTCCAAAAAATATGGATAGAAATAATAGCTAAAGCTGTTTTTTTTGGTCAGCTGGGGGCTTGAACTCTGGGCCTGGGCACTGTGCCTGAGCTCTTCAGCTCAAGGCAAACGTTCCCCACTTGAGCCACAGCACCACTTCTGGTTTTCTGGTAGTTTATTGGAGATAAGAGTCTCATGGGCTTTCTTGCCTTGGCTCACTCTGAACCAAGATCCTCAGATCACAGCCTCCTGAGTAGCTAGGATTACAGGCATGAGCCACTGGTACCTGTCTAATAGCCAAACCTTAAGCCAACAAGATTTGATTATAAAGAGGTAACGTGAAAGAAGTAATTTTTATTTGTTGAATTTGTTCCTTATCCCTCCTTTTCTCTGTCTCTCTCTCTTTGCCTGTTTAGTTCATTGGATGAGCTGGATGCTGCTTAGTTCATGAGCCACTAAAAAAAGCCAATCAGATTTCTGAAATCCAAATGAAAGTTTGTTTTTTGACCTATATATATATATATATATATATATATATATATATATATATATACATATATATGTATATATATGTATATATATATATATATATACCCAATATATGTAGTATATTATAATTACGTTGTGTTGTTTCTGTTTCTCTACAGATTTCTGGCTAATATACCTTGGAAGGTTATGAAAATAATATAAATTAATTATCATCTAAAAGTAATTATGATTTTTAACTTGGTAGGTTATAAAAAAATTAAAGTGAGTAAAGAATCTCATATATAATGTGGTCTGGATAAATAGCAGCTATTACTATCCATGAATGAATACCAAAAACAAAAGCTAAAGGAGTAGAAAAGGTGAATAATAGCACTTTAAAATAATTTTCTACGTTTTGTGGGTAATCATAAATATATGTAAAAAGGAGGTTTAAGAGAAGAAAAAATTTGTTTATAGCTCTGATGCACAAAATAGTTGTATATATCATATTTTAATTCCTTGCAAATAAATGTGCTAATGATCCATTAATTACAGAGAGCTGTACTTTTAAAATATAATAGAAAGCAGAGGTTTAAAATCACATCTGAAAATTATATTCCAATTTGCATAACAGTTCATTTCACTCTACTTGCTAATAGAAAGGAGAAATCTAGGGAAAACTTCCTTCTGAACTGATCTCCAATGTCACCAGGTAGTTACATGATATAGCACTTAACTAATATCAATGTTTTCATTCAGTGTCTTCTGGGGAAGCCAATAGCTATGGTGAGTGTGTAAAATTGGTTAAAACATTCTATTTAACCTACATATATTTCAATATGTTTGTTGTATACTAGGCAACATCCTCAATCCTCAGGGATTTGTCAAAAAGCTAAAAATAAGAATAGGAATATAAGCATAATTTAAGGCAGAATGTGTTATCAGGATGATAAACGACTTGGCCAGTCGTGCCACCCTCTGGTAGCTCACACTTGACCTACTTCTCCTAATCATGATTCTACTGTAATTCCCAACTTTGCATAGTTTGGTTTAGTGAAAGCCCAACCAAATGCTTGTACACACCAAAATCCTTTAAAAATATTTCTAATTGGTGAAGTATTTAATAACCTAACATTCTCAGTCCACTGGCTCTTTGGTTCTGAGTTTATATAAGATACTGAAGGACAGAGGGAGCAAGACAGAATTCATACAGATCTAAAACCTGTGCTCTTTTTTTTTTTGCTTTCTTTGTTGTACTGACTTTTTTGTTTAGAGGGGATTTTACTTAAACTATAAGAATTGAAGGATTGACTCCCAGGTCAAGCACAACACTAGGTGCATGCTCACAAGCTTGTCAGCAGGCAGGTCATTCCCAATTTGGCCTAAATGAAAATCCCCTCACCCCAGGCAGGGCATCTGATCATTTGCATTTTCAGTACTCACCAATGACAAAGCTATGATGGAATTGAGTTGTGTGTGTGTGTGCGTGTGTGTGTTTGTGCATGCGTGCATGCGTGTTGCCAGTACTGCACTGGGTAACTTCCCTGAGCGTTTTTCTTTTTGCCTAAGGTGAGCATTCTACCCACTTGAGCTTCACAGCTCCATTTTTGGCTTTTTGGTGATTCACTGGAGAACAGAGACTCATGCACTTTCTTGCCCTGGGCTGGCTTTGAACCAAAATCTTCATATCTCAGCCTCCTGTTAAGCTGGGATGACAGGCATGAGCCTCCGGTTTCCACCTGAATGTTCTTATTTCCTCCAACCTCTGGGGTATCCTTTACCTTTTGTGCATTTCAGCACACATTTTCTGTGTTTTTTAGCCTCCCTCAAATGAAAGGATGAAATGAAGTGAACTTTTCCTTTACCATGTTATCCCTGGTTACTTATGAGAAAAACCCACATCAAAAAGCTAAATCCCATCTTTGCAAATGGTTCAACCAAGGCTCAATATTCTACCACCCCCCTGTGTATGACAGACACTCCAGTATAAAACTCAGGAGCTTGGTGCTAGGTGTTTAGTCAAAGCTCCAGTTATTTTCATGTTGGAGAACTTTACATTTGAGAGGCTCAATTCCCACCAATCTGTGAGGAAATTTAGATTTATTTTCATGCCTTGAGAACGTGGTGGGAGAGTTCAACACAGAAATGAGCTCACTCCACATCATGGAAAGAAGTGTGTATAAATCAAATTTAATAAGAATTTCCAATGTGGGTTCCTATCTGTCAGCCGCAATATCACTGTGTGAGTGGCACAGGCCACTGCCTAGCGAGCTGTAGCAATGGGTGTTTGCCATGGAGCCAGGTATCTTGAAAAAGACCCACGGAGGTGTTTCTGGTCTACAGAAAACTGATTCTGCACCCATTGTGCACCCTGAGGCCTCCTGCATGCACAGAGTTCTGTAAAGTGAGGCACTGTCCGTTCTTCTCCATCCCCAGCACAGCCTCTGATTCACCTGCCACCAGGATTATGAATGTGATATTTCCTTCCTTGTCCACATTCCTGTTGTAGAAGACGATGACATTTGCAGCAGAACTTGGCAATAGTTTTCACCAAAGTCTGCCATGGAAGAAGTAATCATGGTCCGTGCACTAGAGTTCCACCATCTCATTTCATAGTCCCCTGCCCAGTGTGGAGTGAACCATTCTCCACTCCTTCTGGATGAATCCTGGGTTAAGGAACCTGGTTTCTAATCAATCCCATGAACTTTCTTGTAGTTCAATCACTTGGAGTTTGGGTGAAGAATTCCACCCGCTCCATAAAGTGCACAGAAAACCAATTCCTGAATTCTCCCCTATCCCCAAACCATCATAGAAAAGTATTTCCACGAATCTTCACATTCATTTGTTCTAGGTCTAATTGAGTGCATGTCAATATGTGAACGTTTGCTCTTCTATTGATATTTTGTCTTCTATAGCTAAGGTTTCAGAAAATGAGACCAGTTTCCCTCGAAAGTTGAACTGTTGAGTACAAATGTACTCTTTAAAAAACATACATTTTTATTATTTTTTTTCTTTTTCTTTCCACCCCCCAACAATATAACCCCTGTTTTCACTGTATTTGATTCTGGTGTCCTGTATCTTGTATATACATTTTTGTAATTTGGGAAGGGGAAGGGATATAACTAAATGCTTAAATAAGGATACATGTTGACTCATTATGACAATGAGATATACAAGACACTATACTGAAAACGAACTTTATTATCTTTAAAAAATGTATTTATCTCATTTTAAATGTATTTTTATCTTTTTAGAAAACATGATCTTTAAAAATATTTTACTATCTTTGAAAATATATTTTCATTATCTTTTTATATATTTTAAATTATCTTTTATCTTTATATTTTATTATCTTTAAATGTATCTTCAATTATTTTTCTACGTTACAATATTTTAATTTATTTTTACTATAGAGTTGAGGGGTAACCATTTCATACATCAGATAATCAGAACTATATTTCTTATCTTTTAATTTTTAAATATATTGTGTTATTTATAAGTGGTTTGATAGAGGAGTGGCCATTCAATAAAGCAATTTGTGAATATAATACAACTGGATCCACATGAAAAATACATGCTCTTTTTTTTGGACTGCCCTGGGTCTTGAATTCAGGGCCTGGGCACTGTCCCTGAACTTCTTCAGCTCAAGACTAGCACACTATCACTTGAGCCACGGTGCCACTTCTGTTTTTTTCTGTGTCTGTAGTATACTGAGGAATCAAACCTTGGGCTTCATGTATGCAAGGAAAGCACCCTACCACTGACCCACATTCCCTCCCTGAAAACATATGCTTTTAATTTTTTTCCAATTATTCCAAAGCACAACAATACCTGACTTCCTAGATTCAGCATGTTGCACAGATTTTATTTTCCAATTCAATCCATATAAATTGCTTTTGGATGTCTATAAAATTCTTGTATTCATAAACCGCTTTTGTAGAATAGCAACTGTTTGGTACAACCACTGAATGTTCATAAAATATTATTTTTTAAAAAATTCAGGTATTCCCCAGAGGAATTGGGATTACAGATCGGCCAGACTCTCATCTGTCTGTCCTGTTCAGACAATGTTAGAGTAAATTATTAAAACAAGTATTAGACTGTGATTATAAATTAATTAAGTAATTAGTTAATTAATTAACCCAAGATCGAGTTTGAGTGCTGGGAACTGCTTCTAACCACTAAAGCCATTCCCACCCCACACCCCAATGAAGTGACATTGATCAGGAAAGATCTTTTGTATTGGTCAACTGCGTGGATAAATCCCAACTCTTGTGTGCCACCAACCACTGACAGATCATTTTTTAATGCAATAATAAAAATAAAATACACTGAAGACTTTTTTAATGTGTAATTTCTGAATTTCCTAGGAAGAAGCAAGCACCTACAGAGTGGACATGAATAACCTACATCACTACTGTCCTGACTTGTGGATGATTCTAGATTTCAAAGCCATGTTTTGAAAGATCTGAAGAATCTCCCCCACTGAGTGCATGGCCCGTGTTTTGACTGATGTCCTCTTTGCACACCACAGTGTACTTACAGTTAGCTACGAAGACTCCATTCTCATTCTTCATGTGCATAACAGTGTATTTTTGCCACTCTTTCACTCTCTCTTTTGCCTGAAAATCAATAACACAAAGCAACCAGGAAGTCCTTGTTCCAATCAATACATTCCAGTAACTTTCTCCAATCTGGCTGAGTGGCAGAGGACTTCAACACAGGAGATGCTTTTCTAAAAACTCATGTTCCCATTCTTGTCATTATTATTCTGTTAATACTATAATAATAATAATTATTATTATTATTATTATGTGCATGTCTTGGAGCTTGAACTCAGGGCCTCAGCACTGTCCCTGAGTTTCATTTTGCTCAAGGATGGTGCTCTACCACTTTAGCCACAGCCCCACTTCTGGTCTTTTCTGTCTATGTAGTACTGAGGAATTGAACCCAGGGAATCATGCATGCTAGACGAGCACTCTACCACTGAGCCTCCTTCCCAGTCTATTATTACTATTTTTGTACAGGTCCTGGGACTTGAACTCAAAACCAGAGTGCTGTTTCTTAGGCTTTGATTTGTGCTTAAGACTCATGCTCTACCAATTTGAGCCAAAGCTGCACTTTATGTTTTGTTTTGTTTTAGGGGTTACAGGTAAGAGTCTCATAGACTGTTCCTTCCCCCGGCTGGCTTTGAACAACACGATCCTCCAGATCTCAGCTTCTTGAGTAGCTGGAATGACAGACATGAGCTACCAGGACCTGGTTGTGGGTTGAATATTTTTTATTTTATTTTATTTTATTTTATATGAGAACATACTGTACAGAGGGGTTACAATTACATGGGCAGGATAATGCATACATTTCTTACCAAGCATTGCAGCCTCCTCCTTTGTTTACGCTTCACCTCCCTTCCCAGCCTCCCCCCTCCCCTCCACCCACTCAGACCCCCCTCCCCCCCACACCGATATTGTAAAACTGGTTTTGACATGACATTTTGTACTTCTCATTGTTGCAACAGGTCCACCTGAATCCGTAAACGACTTGTTTGTCCCCATCTCCTCCACATGTTATACTGACATCAAATATAGTGAAAGCGGGGGTTACACTGTGGGGGAGGGACATACAAAGCAACAAAGAAATAATCTTATAAATGCGTTAGAAACACATGCATGAAAGAAACAAAAACATTAAAATACATATTTAAGGGTTCATTTTCCTAACATCACATTATCTGACCTTTTTCGCTTGACTCATACCTATACTAGATATTGCAAATAAGGGAAACCATGGGACCTATGTTTCTTTGGGCCTGGCTTACTTCACTTAATATAATTTTTTCCAAGCCTTTCCATTTCCTAACAAATGGGGAAATGTCATTCTTTCTGATGGAGGCATAGAATTCCATTGTGTATATATACCACATTTTCTTGATACATTCATCTACTGAGGGGCATCTGGGTTGGTTCCATATCTTAGCTATGGTAAATAATGCTGCAATAAACATAGTTGTGCTGGTAGCTTTAGTGTGGTCTTGTTTGTAAACATTTGGGTAAATGCCCAAAAGCAAGATTGCTGGGTCATAGGGGAGTTCTATGTGAAGTCTTTTGAGGAACATCCATACTGCTTTCCAAAGTGGTTGAACAAGTTTACATTCCCACCAACAATGAAATAAGGTTCCTATCTGTCCACATCCCCTCCAGCATCTGTTGTTGTTAGAGTTCTTGATTTTTGCTGTTCTAACTGGAGTGAGGTGATATCTCAATGTTGTTTTGATTTGCATTTCTTTTATGGCTAGGGATGTTGAACTTTTCTTCATGTGTCTATTAGCCATCCTTCTTTCTTCTTCAGAGAAGCTTCTCTTTAAGTCTTTCGCCCACTTATTTATTGGGCAGTTGTTTCTTTGAGGATTTGTTGTTGGGTGGTTTAATTTTTTGAGTTCCAAATATATTTTAGATATGAGACCCTTGTCCGTTGTATGGCTAGTAAAGATCTTCTCCCAAACGGTGGGTTTTCTATTGATCTTGCTAGCTATGTCATTTGCCCTGCAGAAGCTCTGCAACCTTATGCAATCCCATTTGTCAAACCTTTCTTTGATTTGTTGTGTTTCCGGGTCTCTATTGAGAAAATTTCGGCCTGAGCCAAGGAAACCTAGGGTTTCTCCTATTCCATCCTGTAATGTTTTCAGAGTGTCTGCTTTGAGTTCAAGGTCTTTGATCCATTTGGAGTTGATTCTGGTGCAGGGTGAAATATAAGGATCTAGCGTTAGTTTTCTACATGTAGTTAACCAATATTGCCAGCACCATTTACTGAAGAGGCTGTCTTTCTTCCATTCTATTGTTTTAGCTTCCTTATCGAAGATTAGATGGCTAGAGGTCTGTAGGTTCATTTCTGGGTTTTCAATTCTATTCCATTGGTCCTGAAGTCTGTTCTTATGCCAATACCAAGCTGTTTTGATTACTATGGCTTTATAGGAGAGTTTGAAATTTGGTATTGATATTCCTCCAGCAGTGTTCTTTCCGTTGAGGAGCGTTTTTGCTATTCGGGTCTTTTATTGTTCCATATGAATTTTTGGATTGCCTCTTCTATTTCCTTGAAGAATGAGGGTGGAATTTTGATAGGTATCGCGTTGAATTTGTAGATAACCTTGGGAAGTATTGCCATTTTCACGATGTTAATCTTCTAAATCCAGGAGAATGGGAGGTTTTGCCATTTTTTAAGTTCTGTGTTGATTTCCTTTTTCAAGATTTTAAAGTTTTCATCGTAGAGGTCCTTCACTTCTTTAGTTAAGTTAATTCCTAGGTATTTTATTTTTTGTGGGGCTATTACAAATGGAGTTGCTTTCCTAATTTCAGCCACACTTTTCTCATTGTTGGCATACAGAAAAGCCATTGATTTTTGGAGGTTAATTTTGTAACCTGCTACTTTGCCAAAGTTTTGAATCAGCTTGAGTAATTTGGGAGTGGAGTCTATGGGATTCTTTAAATACAAGATCATGTCATCTGCAAAGAGGGAGTGTTTTATTTGTTCTTTCCCTATTTGGATCCCCTTTATGTCTGCATCTTGTCTTATTGCTGTAGCTAGGCATTCTAATACTAGATTGAAGAGAAGTGGAGAGAGTGGGCATCCTTGTCTTGTTCCTGAGTTAAGAGGAAATGGCTTTAGATTTTCACCATTGAGTATAATGCTGGCTGTAGGTTTGTCATATACAGCCTTTATTGTATTGAGGAATGTTCCATGGATTCCTAATTTTTCCAAAACCTTCATCATAAAGGGGTGTAGGATCTTGTCGAATGCTTTTTCTGCGTCTACTGAGATAACCATGTGGTTCTTGTTCTTGCTCCTGTTGATGTGATGAATAATATTAATTGATTTGCATATATTGACCCAGCTTTGCATCCCTGAAATGAATCCTGTTTGATCATGGTGTATGATTTTTTGGATGAATTGTTGAAGTCGGTTGGCCAAAATTTTGTTAAGAAGTTTTGCATCAATGTTCATCAAAGAAATGGGTCTATAGTTCTTTTTCTATGATGAGTCCCTGTCTGGTTTTGGGATGAGGGTTATGATGGCTTCATAGAATGTGTTCGGTAGTGAGCTTTCTCTTTCAATTTCATTGAAGAGTTGGAGGAGAATTGGTGTGCGCTCTGCTTTGTAGGCCTTGTAAAATTCCGCTGTAAAACCATTTGGTCCTGGACTTTTCTTAGCTGGGAGGTCTCTTATTCCTGTTTCTATTTCAATGCTTGATATGGGCCTGTTAAGATAGTTTAACTCATCTTGGTTTATTTTTGGCATGTCAATATTTGCTAGGAAGAGGTCTATTTCTGTGAAGTTGTCAAACTTATTAGCATAAAGTTTTGAGAAGTCTTCCCTTACAATGTTCTGAATCTTGGTTGTTTCCGTGGTGATGTTTCCATTCTCATCTCTGAGTTTATTAATTTGGGTGTGTTCTCTTCTTTTTCTTATAAGATTTGCTAAGGGTCTGTCAATTTTGTTAAGTTTTTCAAAGAACCAACTCTTTGTTTTGTTGATTCTTTCTATAGTTTTTTTGGATTCTAATTCATTTAATTCTGATTTAATTTTGATTATTTATTTCCGTCTACTGGATTGGGGTTTATCTTGCTGCTCTTTTTCAAGGAGGTTTAGATGGGTCATTAACTTGTTAGTTTCAGATCTCTCCAATTTGTTGATGTAGGAGCTCAGAGCTATAAACTTGCCTCTGAGTACTGCCTTTGCTGTGTCCTAGAGGAGCTGGTAATTTGTGTGTTCATTTTTGTTGAATAGCATGAACATTTGAATTTCCTTTCTAACCTCTTCCATGACCCACTCATGATTCAGCAGTGTGTTGTTCAGCCTCCATGTGATACTGGACTTTCTTTAGTGGCTTTTGGTGTTGAGTTCTAATTTTATTCCCTTGTGGTCAGAGAGAATGCAAGGTATAACTTCAATGTTTCTGAATTTAGACAAGTTTGCTTTGTGGCCTAAAATGTGGTCTATTTTAGAAAACGTTCCATGTGCTGATGAGAAGAACGTGTATTTTGATGCTGCTGGGTGAAATGTGCAGTAAATGTCTGTTAAGTCTAGTTGATCTATGCAGCTGTTTAGATCTGCGGTTTCTCTGTTGAGTTTTGCCGAGTTGATCTATCTAGTGGGGAGAGTGGTGTGTTAAAATTCCCAACAATTAATGTCTTTGGATCTATATGGGATTTGAGGGAAAGTAGTGTTTCTTTGATAAATTTGGGTGCTCCCTTGTTTGGCGAATAGATATTTAGAATTGTAATATCCTCCTGAAGGAGAGATCCTTTAATTAGTATGTAGCGACCTTCTTTATCTCTTCTCACGAATTTTAATTTGAAGTCTATTTTATCTGATATTAGGATTGCAACTCCCGCCTGTTTATGGGGGCCGTTTGCTTGGTAGATTTTGTTCCAGCCTTTAACATTGAAAATGTGTTTGTTTTTACGGGCAAGATGTGACTCCTGCAGGCAGCAGATAGAAGGGTCTTGTTTTTTAATCCAAGTAGACAGTCTATGTCGCTTAATTGGAGAGTTCAGTCCGTTAACGTTAAGAGATAGGACTGAGAGGTATTTGGGAGTTCCTGCCATGTTATCCACCTTCTTGGGGGCTGCGAAAACTGGGTTCTTCCTATGGTTCTTGGATTCTCAGTTTGGGTGCAGTTTCTTGGCCTTTATTGTGGTCTTGTTGGTTTTCTATGTGTAGGACATCTTTAAGAATCTTTTGTATGGCTGGTTTGGTGGAGATGTATTGTTTCAATTTTTCTTTGCTATGGAAGGTTTTTATTTGGCCTTCAGTTATGAAGGAGAGTTTAGCTGGGTACAGTATTCTTGGTTGATAGTTGTTTGTTATTAGGGCATGGCATACATCATTCCAGGCTCTTCTTGCTTTGATTGTCTCTGCTGAGAAATCTGAGGTGATTCTAATTGATTTCCCTTTATAATTGGTTAACCGTTTCTCCTTGACAGCTTTAAGGATCTTTTCCTTGGTCTGAGTTGATCCTGTGTGGATTATAATGTGACGGTGGGATGTCCTATTCTGGTCTGGTCTATTTGGGGTTCTAAAGGCATCTGGTATCTGAATAGGCCTATCTTTTTGCATGTTTGGGAAGTTCTCTGCTAGGATCCTGTTAAACAAATTTCCTAGACCATTAACTTCTCTTTCTAGGTGCTCCTCTACACCCATTATCCTTAAGTTAGGCCTTCTGATGGTGTCTTCCAGGTGTTGAATAGATCTATCATATTTCTTGGACTTGTCTTGGATGGTTGTATGTTCTTTCTCTATAATATCTAGGCTGTCTTCAATCCCTGAGATTCGATCTTCTGCATGGTCTAACCTGCTGTCAATACTCTCTACTTTGTTTTTTATCTCTTTTCCTTCTAATTGGTCAGCTTTGATGGCTTCAAGTTCTTTGTTGAAGCTCTGTTTTAGGTCTTGTATGAATCTCTTTACTTCCTTAATTTGGTGTTCAGTGTTTGTCCTCAAATCACTTAATTGATTGGATATGGTTTCTTTGGACTCCCATTCCTTCTGTTGGGTTCCATTCAGCTTTCCCTTTGTGGTCTCCCTGACTTCCTTCAGCTCTTTGTTAATGGATTCTCTGGATGCCTTTAGTGATCTTTGTGTGTTCTCTACCTGGTTTCTCAATTCCTGTATTACTCTTTGATTAGCTTCCTCGCGTTCGTGGGATTCCTGCAGTTCTCTTTGAGTGTTCCCAGTCTGCTCACGCCATTCCTCCCTTTCTCTTTGAGTATTCTCAAGTTGTTCACACAAATCCACTATTAGTTTTTGAGTAGCTTCATCACGCTTATGATATTCCTGTATAAACTTCCGGGATGCCTCCTCTCTCTCCCTATCACGCTCATACAGAGTCCTTTGTACATTGTCAAACTTCTCATTTATCATTTTTGCTAGTAGTGTTTGTAGAGCTATTTGGGAACTCTCCTCTGGATTACTCATTATCTGTTCTGTCCCCTGATTATCAGGATTGGGAATTGAGGTACCCGAATTTGCCATCTTTCTTGTGTTTTTCTGGCTTACTCTGCCCAATTGAGATGAAGATAGCACCAGTTTTGTGCTGGAACACTATCTTAAGGCAACCATCAACCAAAGTTTGCATTTGTACAGTCAATAGTCTACAGACACTTCAACAGATACATCTATTCAACATCAAACAACTATATGTTAAAGGACTTCGAACTGCAGAAAATAATTTGGAAAACCAGAAATTATTAAGATTAGGGAGAGATGTGGGTAAAAAATAGGAATAGATTGGTGTGGGGAGGCACAGGGAGAGTTAACTATGTCCTAGTCACAATTCAGGAAATGGGTTGTGTAGGATGAAAGTAGAGAGAAAGAGAAAAAGAAGAGAGGGAAAGGGGAATGAAAAGAGACCAGAAAAAAATAGAAACATAAAGATTAATGTTATTATAGAGATTAAAATACCGTCTATTTAGAGAGGAATGTGAATATGTTGAGAGAAAGGGAGGGACATAGAGGAGATGTGAAAAACTTTAAGGATGGGAAAGGGAGAAGAAAAGATCAGAAGTTCAGTAGAGCTAGACAAAAAACAAAAAGATAATTAAGAAAGAAAGAAAAAGAGGAAGAAGACAAAAAAAGAAAGGAAATCGGTCATTCACATATTCCTAAAATAAAAATTATAAGAGGAGAAAAAAAAGTTACTGGAAAACAATTATTTTTTCAGAAGAGGCAAAAATTAAAGATTAATTATAGTTTTAGAAGAGAAAAAAATTTTTTATACATATATAAGGTAACACAAAACAAAAAACAAACAAAAAAGAAAAGAAGAAGAAGAAAAAAAATCTTTTGATTTTTTTTTGGGGGGGAGGGTTTGGAAGAATCCTGTATCGCCCTTTTGTCTGTAACCAGTCTCTTGTTGGAGTCTCTGGTCAGCTTGAGGTCCTGTGGCTTGATTGGTTTCTTAAGTCTGTTTGTTGGAAGAGGCAGAAAATGCTCTGCTTTACCCCTCCCAGGTTAGTTTTCTGGGAGGGTGATCTGCTTTGAGAATCACAAAAGAGGGGGATGCGGTGATGAGGCTAGGTTCTGGGTAGAGTTGAGGCCTTTCAACAAACAGTAACTTTTCCCTGGGGCTATTTTGTGATAAATTTCACAGCGTCCAGCCTGGAGCCATTCTCAGCGTTTCTGTTTTTCAATTGATTGTGGTGGCTGCTAGAGGGAGGGGCAGCCTCTGGATCTGGTTACCCAGTGAGTCAAGCCACTCCAATGGCTGGCCCCAGAGCTGGGTGACTTTTCCCTCATGGAGCTGAGTCTGGCAGGTCACTTCGCCGTTAAGTTCTTGTGACCTGCTAAATGACTCGTTTTATTCCAAGGCCTGAGCTGGAGCTAGCAGCTCCTCCGAGCTTTGTCGGTATCCAAGATGGAGATCACCGGTGCTGGGGGGGGAGGGGTGGCCTTTCCTCCTCTGCTCCCTGAGAAGGAGTGAGGACATCGGGCTTGTACTCACACCGAGTCTTGGATCCTGGGTCGTCTTTGGTCTGCAAACTGCAGGATGAAGATGTCCGCTCCTTGTCGGTTCTTGTTGGTGTTGAGTAGAATCCGCTCGTCCACTGCGTCTGGCTCCTTCGTCCCAGACTCTCTGTTTCTCAGGTATGACCCCACGGCGGTGGTCGCCGCCGTGACCCTGCCGCCAGCGGCAGCTCCTGGCAGGCGCTCAGATGTGTCTCCTTGGCTTCCCCTCTCTTAACTAACTCTCTGTCCTGTGATGGCACACTTGGTGTGATTCTTTGGCTTAGGACTGTTCACTGGAACTCTAAAACTGCTTTCTATGCGAGAGCTTGTTCAGATTCCAGCTTCTCCTCCGCCATCTTCCCGGAACCGCCCGTGGCTTGAATATTTTTATGTTCATGTCGAGACAAGAGGATTCATCCAGAGGGCTTTCCTTGGAAGCTGTTTGTCAATCTAACTAAGTCAAATTCATTTGCCACACACATGAAGCTAGCGAAGGATCAAACTAGATGCTGGCATTAAAAACACCATAGGCACACAGTTTCCCGGTGGATGGAGGGTCTGTGGTCATGGTCCACTCCATGATGAGCTATGTATTCAGTGGAGGAATGATCACAGGAGGGCTTGTGTAGAATTTCTGGTTCTGTGATCTCAACATAGCCAGTAATCATCAATCGATGAATGGAAACCATTCATCATATTCTTTTATAAACATTTAGATGGGTGCTTCCAGTCCAGGTCTCCATGGCTGTGAGAAGCCCATGGTTCTGTGTTATCTTGAGGGTCAGAGGTAGGGGAGGGAGTTTTTCTTACATGATATAAAAGGTATTAGGACTTGACCATCTTCATAGCTATGAGATGTCACATGAGGAGTCTCAGGGTCCTCCTTTCTGGATCTTCACCAGTTTGTCTGTGAGAAGGACCAGGGTGTGCCACTCCTCATCCACCTAAAGGACTATTGCACGCCTCAGCAACTTTCTCATCTTTTGCGTGAAAACTATTGCATCTTCAGACTTAGTAGGAAGGAAATGCAGTGCTGATATGACCCATGATGCAGTTAGTTGCCTTTAGCTTTTGCGCTGAAGAGGAAACAATCAGGACCTGACAGGGAGTTCAAAGGTGCAAGGGTATTTTCCTGTTTAACAAGGCATGCAAATCTACATTTTATTAAAAATAAACACACATGCACACACCCGACTCTGTCTCTCTCTCTCTGTTTTGTCTGTCTGTCTGTCTGTCTGTCTGTCTCTCTGTCTGTCTGTCTGTCTGTCTGTCTGTCTGTCTGTCTGTCTCTCTCTCTCTCTCGCTCGCTCTCTCTCTCTCTCTCTCACACACACACACACATACACAAACACACACACACATACACCCACAAGTCATGCAAGAGGAACATGCCAGCAAAACTTGTTCATGGTACCTCAGCCTGCTGCACCTTGGGACCAACATAGACCATGCAGAATAGCAGGACAATAAACAGAGCCTTCATCCGGCATGTGCCGCTGCTGCTGCTTCTCCCTGTACTGCAGATGCTCGGAGCAAGGACAGCTGTGGTGAGTAGGATCCAAGTGGATCCTTCCTTTTATGTTATGTCTAGGTGGCCTGGTGCGTAATGCAGCCACTGTTGCAAGTCTGAAGTCCTTTTGTCATCTGAGTGTCTTCAGACATCTTGGGTTGTGGGTGATGGGTGGTGTCTGATATCTGGTACATTTGACAAGGGGATTAGTTATGCAGGGGAAATTAGGTGGATCTGAGTGACCTTCCTACTGGCATTGCAAGCACAAAGGTGGAATTCTGGGCCAAAGCCTGCAGTAGCTCTGTCCCTTCCATCTCCAGTCACTGCAGGAGGAGATGGGTGCCAAATCCATATTTCCAGAATTCCACCTCAGTGGGGGCTATGACAAATCACAGATTTCAGGACTTCTGTCAGATGCAGTTCTGTTTAAGAAATTATTATTAAAAAATACACAAAATCACTTCTTACCTGATATATAAACTATATTTACTAGATAAATATATATACATGTATGCATATTTAGAAAATCTAACATATATATACACGTGCACACACACACACACACACACACATATATATATATAAATATATATATATACATATATATATATATATTATTGTTGATTCAAATGCTCATTCTCCCAGGCAATCCATTGTGCATCTGCAGGTCATTTCACAGGAGAAATGACACCAGAATTCCAAATAGAAAACAAAACAAAATACATGAAAGAAAACAATGTGTTGTTGGTAGTTTTGTTTTGGGGAGGGGTTAGAGGTATTCGTGTTTTTGTTTTATTTTGTATGGTTTGTTTTGTTTTCTATTTGGAATCCTGGTGTCATTACCCCTGTGAAATGACAGAGAGTGGATTGCCAGAGAGAATGAGGATGTCAATGAATATATACATATGCATATGAATATATATGCATATACATATATGAATATATAAATAGATATTCATATATATAATTGATTTACTAGATATACATATGTGTATACATATATGTATATCTAGTTAATATGAAGTATATTTATATTAGATAGATAGATAGATAGATAGATTGATAGATGGATAGATAAATAGACAGACAAACAGACAGAGAGATCTTTAGGTGTAGCCACAGGCCACCATTTTCTTTAATTTAATTTAATTTTTTTTGTGAACATACTATACAGAGGGGTTACATTACATGGGCAGGATAATGCGTACATTTCTTATCAAGCATTGCAGCCTCCTCCTTTGTTTACCCTTCACATCCCTTCTCAGCCTCCCCCCCACCCACCCAATCCACCCCCGCCCCCAGCACCAACGTTGTAAAGGTCTTTTTGAACATGACAACTTGTACTTCTCATTGCTGCAACAGGTCCAACTGTATCCTTAAACGACTTGTTTTTCCCCATCTCCCCCACAAGTTATACTGACATCAAATATAGTGAAAACAGGGTTTATACTGCGGGAAGGGACATACAAAGGAACAAAGAGATAATCTTATAAATGCGTTAGAAACAAATGCATTAAAGAAAAAACATTATAATACATATCTAAGGGTTCATTTTCTTAACATCACATAATCGGACTTTTTCCGCTTGACTCATACATATACTAGATATTGCAAATAAGGGAAACCATGGGACCTATGTTTCTTTGGGCCTGGCTTACTTCACTTAATATAATTTTTTCCAAAAATTTCCATTTCCTAACAAATGGGGAAATGTAATTAAGTAGGCTAAAGACTTAAAGAGAAACTTCTCTGAAGAAGAAAGAAGGATGGCCTATAGACGCATGAAGAAATGCTCAACATCCCTAGCCATAAAAGAAATGCAAATCAAAACAACATTGAGTTAATACCTCAATCCAGTTAGAATGGCAAAAATCAAGAACTCTAACAACAACAGATGCTGAAGGGGATGTGGACAGAAGGGAACCTTACTTCATTGTTGGTGGGAATGTAAACTTGTTCAACCACTTTGGAAAGCAGTATGGAGGTTCCTCAAAAGACTTCACATATAGCTCCCCTATGACCCAGCAATCCCACTTTTGGGCATTTACCCAAATGTTAACAAACAAGACCACACTAAAGCTGCCAGGACAACTATGTTTATTTCAGGCCACCATTTTTGATTACAGAATAAGAGACCACACAGACACCTACATACCCTTCCTATATAAAGAAATTCTCAGATATGGAAACAAGAGAACTCTCTTCTTTTTTCTTTTATTTTTAAAGATTTATGTTTTTATTTTTGAGTGATTCTGCGTCCTTTTCCTCATTTATTGTGTATCCACGTGGATATCCTTGGGTTGGTAGCGGGAGAGCACAGAACTTAAGGGAAAAAGGGTGACTAAGTGCAGTAGTGGAGCTCAAGAGCACACCTATAGCTGAAGTCTGCAACTCTCTGGTGGAGACAGGAGGGAGGGACAGGGAGAGAGTGAGGGAAGAGAAAACACTGTGCCAAAGGAAATGCATGCTTTTATTTTATTTTAATTTTTATTTATTTTTTATTGTGGAAATACTGTACAGAGGGTTTAAAATTACATGGGTAAGATAATGAGTATATTTCTTCTCAAGCATTGTAACCTCCTCCTTTGTTTCCCTTTCCCATCCCTTCCCATCCTACCCACGACCCCCCACCCAATCCTCCCCACCCCTCCCACCAAAGTTGTAAAATTCATTTTCGACATAACGACTTGTACATCTCATTGAAACGGGTCCACCTGTATCCTTATTTAAACGACTTGTTTTTCCCCTTCCCCTCCAAAAATTATACCGACATCAAATACAGTGAAAGTAGGGGTTATACTATGGGGGAGGGACATATATAGCAAAAAAGAAATAATCTTATATATGCGTTAGAAACAATCGCATGAAAGAAAAAAAATTTGAATACATATCTTAGGGTTCATTTCCCTAACATCACCTTATCTGACCTTTCCTGCTTAACAAAGAGATATACTAGATATTGCAAATAAGGGAAACCATGGGACCTATGTTTCTTTGGGATTGGCTTGCTTCAATTAATATAATTTTTTCCAAGCTTTTGCATTTCCTAACAAAGGAGACAATGTCATTCTTTCTGATGGAGGCATAGAATTCCATTGTGTATATATACCACATTTTCTTGATCCATTCATCTACTGAGGGGCATCTGGGTTGGTTCCATATCTTAGGTATAGTAAATAATGCAGCAATAAACATAGTTGTGCTGGTACCTTTAGTGTGGCCTTGTTTATAAACATTTGGGTAAATGCCCAAAAGTGGGATTGCTGGATCATAGGGGAGCTCTATGTGAAGTCTTTTCAGGAACCTCCATACTGCTTTACAATATGGTTGAACAAGTTTACACTCCTGCCAACAATGCAGTAAGGTTCCCTTCTGTCAACATCCCCTGTAGCATCTGTTGTTATTAGAGTTCTTGATTTTTGCCATTCTAACTGGGGTGAGGTGGTATCTAAATGTTGTTTTGATTTGCATTTCTTTAATGACTAGGGATGTTGAACTTTTCTTCATGTGTCTATTGGCCATCCTTCTTTCTCCTTCAGAGAAGTTTCTCTTTAAGTCTTTAGCCCACTTATTTATTGGGCAGTTGTTTCTTTGAGGATTTGTTTTTAGGGGATTTAATTTTTTGATTTCCAAGTATATTTTAGATATGAGACCCCTGTCCATTGTATGGCTAGTGAAGATCATCTCCAAATCCGTGGGCTTTCTATTGATCTTGCTAGCTATGTTCTTTGCCATGCAGAAGCTCTGCAACTTCATGCAATCCCATTTGTCCAACCTTTCTTTGATTCGTTGTGTTTCTGGGTCTCTATTAAGAAAATTTCGGCCTGTGCCAAGGAGACCCAGGGTTTCTCCTATTCCATCCTTTAATGTTTTCAGAGTGTCTGCTTTGACCCCGAGGTCTTTGAACCATTTGGAGTTGATTCTGGTGCAGGGTGAAATATAAGGATCTAGCTTTGTTTTTCTACAATTTGTTAACCAATTTTGGCAGCACCATTTACTGAAGAGGCTGTCTTTCTTCCACTCTATTTGTTTAGCTCCCTTATCGAAGATTAGTTGGCTATAGGTCTGTAGGTTCATTTCTGGGTTTTCAATTCTATTCCATTGGTCCTGAGGTCTGTTCTTGTGCCAGTACCAAGCTCTTGTGATTTCTATTGCTTTATATTAGAGTTTGAAATTTGGTATTGATATTCCACCATCAGTGTTCTTTCTGTTGAGGAGCGTTTTTGCTATTTGGGGTCTTTTATTGTTCCATCTGAATTTTTGGATTGCCTCTTCTATTTCCTTAAAGAATGAGGTTGGAATTTTGATAGGTATCATATTGAATTTTTAGATAGCCTTGGGATGTATTGCCATTTTCATGATGTTGATCTTTCCAATACAGGAGCATGGGATTTTTTTTTTTTTTTTGCCATTTTCTAAGTTCTGTTTTGATATCCTTTTTCAAGTTTTTCAAGTTTTCATCATAGAGGTCCTTCACTTCTTTGGTTAAGTTAGGAAATGTATTCTTACCTGACTCAGGTCATGGGAATTGCTCTGGGCATCACCTCCATAATTACAATGGAATAAATTAATGTAAACAAGAGATATAGCTAGCCCTACTTTGTTAGGAAAGATCAAGGAGACAAAAGGAAAGAAGAAGGCAGATACCTCCTATAGATGGGGTTAGGAGTTAATCATTGCTGGAGAGGAGCATCAGCCTGGAGGCACAGGCGGATCAGGGTTTAAATACAGTAGGGTATGAGACATGGGGATTTGTAATTTTGAATCAGAAGCGTCTGTATAAGCAGGTGAAATGAAGATACTGGATCTACCTGGCACTATCTTGCCTTCTTGTTGGATGAAGTTAGAGGCCACCTCCAGGTGATGGCTCTGCTTGAATCCCCAGAGGAAAGGAAATCTCACCCCCAGATGATGTGCATGCCTGAGTTCCTAGAAGAAGGAAGTCCCACCCCCATGTGATGTGTGTGCCTGAGTTCCTAGAGGAACTTGGACAATAGTTTCATCCCAGTCCTGTGTCTTGAACTTGAATCTTGAGCTTCCTGTGACCCTTATCTTGACCCTATTTAGGCCCCAACAATTACACGCACCATTTTTCACCATGCTTCATGTTTCCTGCGTCTCCTCAGATCACCATGGCATCTCACTTGGGCTTTTCACTGGAGTTGGACATTGCTTTTCTGTTCTTCATTATCCTCATGGCTCAGTTTCCTGATGGTACAAAGTGCATTCAAGGCTGCAAGTTTTCTGAGGACATGTATCTGCCTGCAGTTACTGACTAATAATGAACACTCTAATAAAGACTCCTAATCTGACCTCTCAAAATATGTCCAATCTGGATCTTACAAATGAATTTCAATATAACACAGATGAGGCTGGAGGGCAGAGGGCATCTGGCTGAGAACAACTCAAGAATGGAGATACGGATAAGATTCTGATGAGATTCTCTGGGTGGAGATAGCTGGGCAGAGACCCTGGGCGGCAGCATGGCCAATGGGCCAAGAGAGCTGTGAGACCTATGCAGATGCCCCTCAGCCATAATTGTTGAAAGAATGAAAGAAGGAATATAATAGATAATAGATGTATAGATATATCTATTAGATAGATAGATAATATAATAATAATAGAATTCTTACTCAAAGTGGTCATGGATTTCCTTGGACCATCTTTGGTCACAGAGGAAGCCATGAGTTGTCAACCTCTCAGATGGGACTGGAAGGACAGATCTGAAATTATCCAGGAGACATCTGTGAGCAGGAGGGATGGATGGGCAGAATTCATACACAGATCTCCCCCCACCCTCGCCCCGTGCAAGACATGAAGTTGAGGATCGTGGGCAAATGGACCAACTAAGGTTCCTGAGACTGATTCCTTCCAGAAAATTCTTTCTTTTCCTAAGCACTCCTGAAAAATAAAATTATGCTCCTGGAGGATAAGACTGAGACTGAGACAAAAAAATATTACCATGAGTTGAACAATGATAAAACAAAATCATTTCCATCCCTGAGGAATCCAGTATTTGACATTTCCTATTCGGGGCTTGGGGTTTACTCATTTGTAGAGATTCTGTGTCCTCACCTTTAGATGTCAAAAACCTTTCTTTGGGGATTAGTCGTTATGATGTCATAGTATTTTGAATTTTCCAGAGTTATGTACTGTGGATTTCCTTTCCCCAGTCAATTGAGAGGAAAAGGGATATGTGGAGTGGATTCCTATTTTCCTGCATTTACCACTTCAAACCACAGCCCTATTTTTCCACACAGTAGGAGTTGACACCAAGACTGGCTGGAGATTTCACTCTATTCTACCCTTTGACTAGCTGACTGTTCTCAAGTTGCTAAAGAATATAATTATGAGACGAGGTATTGGTGGCTCCAGGTTATTATCAGGAGGAGGGGATCTCATGATCTCATTTTGAATTAAACTACCCCCACCCCAGCCAAATCATCATCTCTCCACTCCTCATCCAACAAATAAACATACGATGAAAGTGAAGGTCAGGAAGTAGAGCTTCCAATAGGATTGGAAAACCTGAACATGAGTGTTGGGGTTTGTCATTTTCTGTGAGGCTGAAAACATTTATTTCATGTTTAAGTGCTTCGTGTTTGGGGACTATATATTAACCTATGTGATTGTTTCTTCATTGATCACTCCCTTTATCTGTAATGATCTTGTCTGTTCTAATTGGTTTTAATCAGAACTCTGTTTTATCAGATGACAGGGTGGATACTCCTGCCTTCTCAGAGGATGAATTTTCCTGGAAGATTCATTTCCATCCCTTTGCTCAGACTTGTGTTGATCTGTGACTATGATTTGAGTGTATTATAGAAAACACATGAGTGGATCTTGGTTTTTTTTTGCTCCAATCTGGTCCGCTAATCTTTTACAGGACCAGACTTGGCCCCATTGACTTGTTTCTGTGAATCAATCCAGCAGTCCAATTATCTATATCTCTATTCCATCCCCACGTCCCAATTATTTTTTTGACCAGTCGTGGGACTTGAACTTAGGCCTGGACTGCATCACTGAGTCTCTTTGTGCTCCAGGCGGGTGCTCCATCCCTTGAGACAGAACACCACTTCTGGCTTTTTCTGAGTAGTTGATGGATTCCTCCTGGAAAGGAAGAGGAGTTGCCCTTCTGTGACTTAGATCTGAAAACTCCACTCTATTACTTCCCATCATATCACTGTGAAGCTCTTCAGTCAGAAAATCATGTGCAAAGGTCATCAGTGCATGCTGTTCTTCCTGTTGTGTCAAAAGCACACATCCACTCTGCCAGTGCCTCTGCTTCTGCCCATATAATCCATATATGGACTACAGACTCTGCTACCTGGGGTTGACTGTGAACTTCATCCCATGGTTAGAAATTTAATGTCTCCAGGTGCATTTCCCTTCAACTGTAATTTGAGGAATGTGGTAAGTTCATAGGAATGTCTAATAAAGAATATCCTGTGAGACATTTATAGAAATCACTGTTTCTCTAAAGGACATAGAAAGACATTGAGTTCATGGTTTCCTTTAATTTAGGACATGTCCTGGGACATGGACTCAGGGCTGGGATACTGTGTCTTAGATATTATTTTTCTCCCTGCTAACACCCTACTACTTGAGCCACATATGTACCTGTGTCCTTTGGGTGGTCAGCTGGAGGAAAGAGTCCAGAACTTTCACATGGCCTGGGCTGGTTTGGAACGTTCCATCTGATTCTGATGCTATCTGCCCCCAGGACTTCACTTCTTCCACCTGATAGCTAAATCAACCTCAGTTGCAAGGAAGCTTTGCCATTTCACCTTCAGCCAGAATGGAGACTTGGTTTCCCTTCCATCCATTTCACTAAGTGCCAAGTTGAAGAAAATAAATACTTGTGTACATGGAATTGATAATCAGTTCACTGCTCCCAGTGAACACAAGTGTACTCAGCTCACCATGTTCTTGCTGCTCATCTGCTTAGAGAGCTGGAATTCCCTCCAGACCACCTGTCCCAAGCAGGACTTTTTTTTTGGCATGGGGTGTGGAGTGGGGAGAGTTAACACCTCTGGATGGTGAGCACTGATTGGTTCATCCAGGAGATTGACCCACAGGAGACTCTCATAAAAACCAAGGAGCCACCATCCTCCAAAACCATGAAGCTGAAGACAGAAAGCCCCACAGCATGAGAGTCCTGCTGCTGGCTCTTCTGCTCGCATGGACTCACATGCCCAACAGAAATCTTAGAAGTCTTCCAGGTAACCTGAATATGGTGATGTGTCTCTGTGGGGAAATTGGTTTTCTGACAGTCAGTGTGTCTATCTCACATTGCGTCTGTGCATCGATCACAATTTATTAATAAGTTGCGCTGATTGTCCATAGTCATCCAAATCATCTTCCATTTTGAATTCTTCCTTTGCCATTCTGCAGTAAATATAAAAGATTATTAAGAACATGTGGACAGGGGCTGGGAAGGTGGCTCAGTGGTAGAGTGCTTGCTTTGCATGCATGAGGCCCTGGGTTTGATTTCTCTGCACCGTATAAGCAGATAAAGCTGGAAGTGATGCTATGTCTCAAGTGGTAGGGCGCTAGCTTGAACTGAAGAGCTGAGGTACAGCACGTGGCCCAGAGTTCAAGCCCCATGAGTGACAAAAGAAAAAGAAAAAGAACATGTGGACAGCATGATCTGTGATTTTTGCAGTGTTATTTCATATAGGCTTAGGTATTGAATTTTTATAATTTTGTGCATGTGTTACTTTCACTCACGGGTCTCCTTGTGATCATGCCAAAGAGGCCTAGAATCTCTCCCTGAAAATCCTCATCCTGTCTAGCTCTCTCTCTCTCTTCCAATTTATTAATGCCATGCAGCAAGAATCAGAGACTCTGAATACTTCCAGTAAATTCTCTTTTGAAAGAAGCAAAGTCTGGTAGCTCAGAGTCTGGAGAGAGAACTCTCCAGGTCATTGCAAGCAGGTTACTTGAACACCTGAGTGTTTTGGGAGCAAAACTGAAGATTCATGCTTTAACATGCCTGATGGGGTGTTTCTTATTCAGCCAGAATATTGGTACACATAGACCCTCACAGCTGATAATGAAGAGCAAATCCTGGAGGGTGTACAACTGAGATACTTAATGCTCTATGTCTGCACTAGTAGAGAACTTGATGTCATATGCACAATTGCTTATATCAAGGAAGCTGGGCTTCCCCCACAAAATATACACTCATACCCTCCCTGGTCCCCGTAACTGATCCATCCCCCCAGCAAATTTACATTTTAAATTTAATAAAATAGTTAATAAATATGAAATTGACTCATTTGCTATTGACCATTCTCTTTAAATTCTAACATTTAAACAATCACAAACAAGGCCACACTAAAGCTAACAGTACATCCATTTTCATGGCAGCATTGTTTACCATAGCTAAGATATGGAAACAACCCAGATGCTTCTCAGTAGATGAGTAGACCAAGAAAATGTGATATATATATATATATATATATATATATATATATATATATATATATATATATATATATATATATATATATATATGTGCGTGCACGGGCGTGCACACACGCACGCACGCACGCACACATACACAATGGAATTCAATGGTTCCATCAGAAAGAATGACACATGCCCTTTTGTAAAAAAAAAAAATGGAAAGACTTGGGAAAAAATCACATTAAGTGAAGTAAGCCATACCCAAAGAATAGGTCCCATGGTTTCCCTCATTTGTTAGTCCTATAGTTAAATAGCTATGAATAAGATTGAAATGAACTCCAAGGTATGAGAACAAGAGGGTTTTGTTGTTTTAAATGTACTGTATGAAGTTATTTCTTTTTTCTTTTACTTTTTTTCCTTCGGTTTATTCCTCAATCTCTCTCTCTCTCTATTCTCTCTCTCTCTCTCTCTCTCTCTCTCTCTCTCTCTCTCTCTCTCTCTCTCTCTCTCTCTCTCTCTCTCTCTCTCTCTCTCTCTCTCTCTCTCTCTCTCTCTCTCTCTCTCTCTCTCTCATTGTGTGTGTTCTGGAACTGGGGCTTGAACTCAGGGCTTAAAAGTCTACCTTGCCACCTTTCTCCCAAAGCTGGCAATTGACCCATACCTCTGATTTTTGCTGGATAAATAAATGGTGATAAGAGCCTCACAAACTTTTCTGCCCTGGCTTTCCTTCCATTGTGATTTTTAGATCTCCGTCCCCTGAATAGCTAGGAACACAGTCATGAGCCACCAATGGCCCAGTTCTACTTTCCATTAATTGGCAGTTAGTTATGATATACATAGTTCAGATTCATACTTAATTTTTTTTAATTGTTACTATAAAGATACGGGTTACAGTTTCATAAGTCGGGTAAAGAGTACATTTCTTTTTGGTCAATGTCACCCCTCCCTCTTTCTGTTCGGCTTATTTATAGTGAGTCTATTGTAACCTTCATTCTTAAAGACTAGTTTATCTTTACTGCTGAGCCCTAATTTTTCGGAATTCACTCTTAGCCCTCAGGTGTTCAATGAAGTCTGTTCACTTTGGTTGCCTAGAAACCTGATGTTTCAGCATAGCTTGAGCTTTGGGGATTGTGTCACTTACTACTCAGGTAGTTCCTCTTCCAGCTTTGTGGAATTACCTAGTGCTTGAACAGGGTATTATTCAGATAAAGTCACATGGGCACATCTGTAGATTCTTGGAACATTTTACTTACATAGCTGCATCTTCTGAAGTTTTCTGACTTTCATGTGGTAGCTGCTTCAGCCTTCCCTGACTCCAGACATTATCCCTGACTTATTTTGCCTGTGAGAGTTCTGTTGGCTTTAGGTTCTCCTCTGTGTGTTGTGGTTTGGAACTTTTCTCTAGGCAGAAAGCACAACTGTAGGGTTCACTTTGTTTTTCTTTTCTCCTGGACCAAAGTCTTGTTCTGTCTTTTCTCCAGTCTGAAAATAGTTCTTTCTTCTATTTTGTCTGGTTTTCCAGTTGCTGTGTAGGAAGGCAAGTGTAATACAAGCTTATTTACTTTACTGGAAAGCAAAAGTTCTCTCCATAATACAGTATTTGATATAATATAGTTAAATTACTTGATGTACTTGTTGATCTAGCAAGAGATGTCTAAAGGCAAAACAGAACAATTATTTTTGAAACATATTCATTTTTGTAATGTATATTGATTCCCTTACTAAGAATCAGGATAGTCTTCTAGGACAAAGTTGAGCTACAATTTGTATACTGTTTCTTTTGCAATATGACACTGTATTGAGAAATAATATTTATGTTTATACTATAGAATCATAGTTATATTTATACTACATAATCACAGTATATTGTAATACACAAATAAAGAATAGTTCCTGGGCTGGGAAGGTGTCTCAGTGGTAGAGCGCTTGCCTTGCATGCATGAGGGCCTGGGTTCAATTCCTCAGCACCACATAAGCAAAAAGAAAAAAGCCAGAAGTGGTGCTGTGGCTCAAGTGTTAGAGCGCTAGCCTTGGGCTGAAGATCTGAGGGACAGTGCCCAGGCCCAGTGTTCAGGCCCCACGACCGGACCCCCCCGCAAAAAAAGAATAGTTTCTGTATGTATGAGGCTTACCTGAGGGTGTTCCTTCATGCCAGTTTGTAGCCACACCTTTGTGTCTGTTCTCAGCCCTTGCCAGCAATTGATCTGTTTCTGACTATAGTTTCCTCTTGTTTAGAAGGTCATGTCACTGAAACTTTTTACTCTACTCTTGTGTAGATCCATACTTTTTATTTTGCTAGTTCTGTGGCTTGAACTCAGGACCTGGCACCATCCATGACCCTTTTTGTACTCAAGGCTAGAGCTCTTCCACTTAAGCCACTGTACCACTTCCAGCTTTTTCTGAGTAGTTTATTCGAGACAGGAGTCTCATGGACTTTTCTGCCTGGTCTGGCTTTCGAACTGCAAATCTCCAATGTCAGCCTTTTGATTAACTATGATTACAGGCTTAAGCCACAAGTGCCCAGCTAGATCTATCTATCTATCTATCTATCTATCTATCTATCTATCTATCTATCTATCTATCTATCTATCTAGTAATGGGGCTTGTACTCTGGACCTCGACACTGTCCCTCAGCTCTTCAGCTTAAGGCGAGTGCTCTACCACTTGATCCACAGCACCACTTCCAGTTTTCTGGTCGATTATTGGAGATAAGAGTCTCATGGAGTTTCCTGCCTGGGCTGGCTTTGAATCTAGATCATCAGATCTCAGTCTCCTGAGCAGCTTGGATTACAAGCGTGAGCCACCAGCACCTGACTAGATCAATACTTTTATATTTGAAATGAAATGAAAATTTAAGACTGCTTATCTTATTAGCCTTCATCCTAAAGTATTTTGTGTTTGTAGGCAAAAATGGCTCAATTTTTAAAAAATAAATCACATAATAATAAAGCAAAAATGTCAATGAACCTTTCTTTTGTGCTTATACATCTCCCTTTTGTAGGAGAAACCACTGCCAAAGCGAATGAAAACTCCTTACCAGTATCTGTGCCATTTGATATCCTCTCCACCTTCTCCCCTGCTGTTGAGAGCACAGTGAGTAAGAAGTGCAAACTGCCTTACTCCCTTTCATTCCTGTCATGGGTTTCCATCTCTTTCCATTCTTTTCCTGCAAAGTCATGGGACTGCATATTCAAGGGTGCTAGATATTTGAGCATAAATCACTTCTGAGTAGTACAGTAAAAGCTATATATAAACTTCCCCTAAAAATATAGGAATATACATTGGAGAGTTACAGAAAGACCATGCACATAACATTTTATGGACCAGAAATTCTGAAGGTTTTTTTGGCCTTAGAAAATATCTGCTTTACAAAAATATTTTTTCTGATAATTTTTCTTTTTATTTTTTTTGGTCATGGGGCTTAAACTCTGGGCCTGGGTGCTGTCCCTGAGCTCTTCAGTCCAGGCGAGTGCTCTACCACTTGAGCTATAGCACACTTCTGGTTTTCTGGTGGTTTATTGGAGATAAGAGGCTCACGGGCTTTTGTGCCTGGGCTGGCAATGACCTGTGATTCTCAGATCTCAGCCTCCTGAATAGCTAGGATTACAAGTGTGAGCCATGGATACCAGGCTCTCATAATTTCATTTTTAAACAGAAGGGAAGAATGATCATTTAAAATGAGAGATACTTACACAACTGTACATGATTAGAAACATTTTAAGAGAGCACAGAACCTAAGTATCTTTCGTACATAAAGGTAGGTAGCTTGTGTGTGTGTGTGTGTGTGTGTGTGTGTGTGTGTGTGTGTGTGTGTGTGTGTGTGTATGTGTGTGTCCCAGTCTTGGGGCTTGAAACCAAGTCCTGGGTGCTGTATCTGGGCTTACTTCCTCAAGGCTACTCTCTACCGCATAAGCAGAAAAAAACCAGAAATGGCACTGTGGCTCAAGTGGTAGAGTGCTAGCTAGTCTTGAACTGAAGAGTTCAGAGACAGTGCCCAGGCCCAGAATTCAGGCTCCATGATGGACAAAAAAATACAAAAAATAAATTAAAAGGCCATACGAAAAGATGAAGTCACAAAACAAACCCTGAAAATAAAAGCAACTTGAAACCTGTGACTGAGGCACAGGAAGTACTGCTAAGAAGGATACATTGTTGCAAATATGGCCAAGTAAGATTCAACCATGGAGGTGAAGGGGGAATCAGGAGGTAAAGCCAGGTACAGGATGCTTTTCTCTTCCTTTTGTGAATTTACCACATTTGTATGCACAATTCTTTCCTTTTATTCAGGATTCCCTGCACTAGGATCACTGGGTCACAGGGCATCTCTCCATTCTCTTTCACTTAACTTGGTGGTGAAAATAGGAGCAACTCATGGTCAAAATCCACTTCTGGTAGGAGTTACCAGTAGTCACTACCATCGATGAGGTAAAAGAAAACATCAACATTTCCTATTAGGTCCTCATCAATTGCTTTGTAATCAAAAGTGATGAAGGGTAGGGGCTAGGGGAGTCAGCTCAAGTACAAGATCCCCTGCAGAGGAAGAGGGATCTAGTTAGTAGCTAGAGGCTCTCAGTTTGAACTCTAGTACTTCTGTTTAAAAACCTTTAACTAGGGGCTAGGAATGGGGCTTAGTGTTAGAGTGCTTGCCTAGCAGGCATGAAGCCTTGTGTTCAGTTTTTCAGTACCACCTAAAAAGAAAAAGCCAGAATTGGGGCTGTGGCTCAAGTGGTAGAGTGCTAGCCGTGAGTTAGAGATGCTCAGGGACAGTGTCCAGGGCCTGAGTTCAAGCCCCAAGATTGTTTTCTCTCTGTCTCGCACTCTCTATGTAGACAGATAGCCAGATAGATAGATAGATAGATAGATAGATAGATAGATAGATAGATAGATAGATAGATAGAGAGATAGATAGAGAGAGAGAGAGAGAGAGAGATAAAATTTCTACAGATAATCTGTTACAGATATAGATAGATCTGTTATCTTTAGCAGATAGATAATCTATAGAGTTTATCTATCTATATCTATATCAATTGGTATCTAGTTGTCATTTATATTCATGATTTCAGGACATCAAAGATTTACTCAACATAACCTCATTACTGCTTGTATTTCAATCTTGGGGTGTGTGTGTGTGTGTGTGTGTGTGTACCTACACATGCATGCTGGGGCTTGAAGTTATAGATCTGTGCTCTTGTGTGGCTTTCTGTTTTGTTTTTGTTTTCTTTCTCTCCTTTTCTCTTTCTTTCTTTAGGTGCTAGTTCTAGGCTTGATATCATGGCCTAGTTCCAGTCCCTGAGACTTTTACCCAAGGTAAAGCCACAGCTCTACTTTGGCTTTTATTCTTTGGTGTTGTGGTTAATAGGCAAGAAGAGTCTCATAGATTTCCCTGCCCAAGGTGGCTTTGAATTGTGATCCTCAGATCTCAGGCTTCTGACTATCTAGAATAGCAGGAATGAGCCACCAACGAATACCTAGCTTTGTTTGGCTTTCTGGGTTTCCATAGTACTCTGTCACTTGAAGCAAACCTCCAGCTCGGCATTTTGCTGCTTACTGGAGATAAGACCTCATTCATTTCTCTGTGTAGTCTAGCTTTTAGCATTGTAAATTTGCTGCACTTGTTGTGCGTTGACATCCTTGATTTCTTACGTGGAATTGTTCATAATCTCATTGAAGAAGTCTTGTGTGTGATGAATTGTGTGATTTTGGAGGTTCTCTATCTTTGATGGTTTAATTACAATGTGTTAAGTGATCACAGTTTGTTCTACTTGAAGTCTATTGGGCTGCTAAATGCTTGAATATATAGGCTCATGCTAGAAATCAAAATTGGAAAAGTTTTGATCATTACTCCTTCCTTTTTGTGTCGTGGGCCTTGAACTCAGAGCCTAGCTCTGTGCATGAGTCTCTCTGTGCTCCCCCCCACCACTTGTCAGAGTTGATCATTTCCATTTTGCTCTGTTCACATGTGTTCTGCTTGCCAAAATTTGCTGCTGAACACCTCTAGTCATTTATTTATTTCAGTTATTTCTTACAAGTTTTCACTTTTGTGAATTCCTGGTTTTACTGAAGATCAAAGGTTGGGCCTACATATAACCAGGAAATGATACCTGGAATTTGTGTGAGTGGCTCAGACCCCTTTAATTCTATTCTTACTGCCTTATCCTCTTTCCTGCAATCCACACCAGTGGCCAGTTGGGGCTTTCTTACAACTAGTTGACCAAAGCACAGCATTGGATCTAGTTTACTCCCAGTTCTGCAGGCTTTCTCTGAAAGATGGCCTCTGAAATCTTAGATTTAGAACTCTCTTGGCTTTCCATGCTTTCTCCTCTCTCTGTACCACACACACACACACAGACACACACACACAGACACAGACACACACACACACACACACACACACACACACACACACACACACACACACACACACACACACACACCAGACATTTAAGCCATGATTTCTTAAGTAGAACTATCTTTTGATACTTTAAATAGTCCAAAATACTTGATGTGGCACAAAGTAAATAGTTCATATTTTCTTTTTGTTGCCAGTCCTAGTGCTCCATCTCTTTCTTGGGTGCTATCCCTGAGCTTTTGTGCTCTACCACTTGAGCCACAGTTCTACTTCCAGAATTTAATGCTTATGAAGGCCCAGGTTTGATTCCTCAGTACCACATAAACAGAAAAAGCTGGAAGTGGTGCTGTGGTTCAAGTGGTAGGGTGCTAACCTTGAGCAAAAAATGCTCAGGGACATTGCCCAGGCCCAGAGTTCAAGCCCCAGGACTGGAAAGAAAAAAAGGAGGTAAAAATCTCACAGACTTTCCTGCCCAGGCTGGATTTGTACCATAAACCTCCTATGTAGCTAGGATTTCAGGTATGAGTCTTAGGTGCCCAGTTTAGGCATCCTACTTCAATAAAGCTTCCTCAGCCATTACTTGTGCAGAGCTCCTATCCCTTGTTTTTCAAGAACTTATTAAAGGCTTTGCCACATTCTTTAGATTTGTTGTCATTACATTTCTATTATTATTACTTCCCCCCATCACTGCCTCACTCTCTCTACCTTTCTCTCTCTCTCTGCCCTCTTCTTTTTTTCTTTCTCTCTCTTTCTCTCTCTCTCTCTCCTTCCTGGTGGGTTTTGAACTCAGGGTCAGGATGGGGTATCATTGGCTTAGTTCTTTTTTTTCTCAAATATGATGGCCTATCATTTGAACAACAACTTCAATTCTGGCTTTTTGATAGTTAACCAGAGATAAGAGTCTCATGGATTTTCCTATCTAGGCTGGCTTTGAACCACACTCCTCAGATCTCAGCTTCCTGTGTCACTAGGATTAGAGGTATGAGCCATTAGTACCCAGTTTCAAATAATATCATTTTTAGTTTTTTTTTCCTGAAGTCATTCATAGCTAAGAAACAATGATGCTAATTTTCATTAAGGAATTAAGCCTCTTCAAAGCCCCTTAAATTCCAAATGTTTTTGAGTTTTCATGCTTTCTCTGAAACCTATGGACTCGGCAAAGTATATATGTGTAAATTCACATTACCCCATCTGCCTAGCCCAGCTTGGCTACTGCCAACTTGCTTATTCTCCCTAACATTTGGGAACGGTGCTTTCTGTGGAGCTAAGATGTGCAAACCAAAGGATTCAAGCATACTCGGTAAGGATAAATCAGCCTTCATGAGGCCTCCTGTCCATGGAAGACCCATGCTGCAGGGAAGAGTTTGTTCCCAAGAAGAAGGGATGCAGATTGGAAAGAATGACCTGGTGTGCTGTAATTTGCACTGTGAATTTTATTGCTCTTTTGAAAACCACAACCACACAGATAATTGTTCATGAGGCCACTGCATTCACAGCCCATCTCCACTGATATTTTTTGCCAGTTGTGGGGCTTGAACTCAGCCTGGGAACTGCCACTAAGCTTTTTTGCTCAAAGGTAGAATTCTGCAACTTAAACCCATCACTACTTCTGGCTTTTTCTGTTTATGTCACACTTCATGCATGCTAGGAAAGCACTCTACCACTAAGCCACATTCCCAGCCTTCACTGATCTTTTTATGCATTCCATTTTTCACATGTTAAGTAGAAACCTTGTATATCACCAGGAGCAGAGAGGGACTTATAGCCTGTAACAGACCAATGCAATCAAAATAGTTACCTAGAGGGTGAAATGTGTTTCAAACTTAAATTTTAAAAACCCTAATTTAATTAGAGTTGGGAAAAGGATTTCCTAAAAAGATGACCTCTAAAACAACAGGCCTTGCTTCAGGGCTTATTAATGTTCAATGTCCTATGGTGTAGGGTGGGGCCATGGTTTTAAGTCACAGATTTTGCCCCAAAGGATTTCATAGATCCATAGAATAAAAGAAATTCTCAGAGAATGATGAGAGACTGAATCATTAAATGCCAGTGGTTTAGTACTAAGTGTTATAAATAAAATAAAGAAGGAATTACTCAGAAAAATGAATCTATGCACAGAAAATGGGCAAAGCAGTCTTAACTGGGTAATGAGATGAGAACTTGGGGGTGTGCCCTGCTTGGGATGTGAGATGATTGGGAGAGACAAAGGTATGCAGTCTTGACTAGAACATGTATTGAAACATGTATTCTAAAATCTAACAAACCTGGTCCAACAGTGATGCCTAAGCCACCTTAGAGTGGCTTCATCAGTACATCCAAACCATGCCCAGCCACAACCATCCACTTTAGCATTGGTTCATCAACTTATGCATTTGTGGTTCCTTTGCTATGGACCAGGGATGGAGCGTGCAGACCCAGGGCAAAGTCAGCAGATCCTAGATGGCTGCTTCTGAACATACCCTGTGGTTTGTTGATAACTGGCTTACACTTACATCCAAGACAAGCTCCTTGGCTGTAAGCCATGGAAAGATGACTGAGGCAGGAAAGTCAGAAGGAAAACAGTAAGTCTGATCATGGAAGTCAGGAATCTTCCATGTAGGCACAGTACCTAGGCCCTGGGTTCAAGCCTCAGGAATGGCACACCTAAAAAAAAATAATACAATAGTTGTAGCTAGTTTCAGTGACTGTAGTATTTGACCACACCTAGTGATTAATGTGGAGACTAAGAACAAAGTTTGGGCAGTATGCTTGCTTCTTTTTCCTCCTTTGGTGATATTCCACACTTTCCAGGCTTTAAATGATCCATTCCCCCTGGTAATCACCAAATGCAATTTCTAACTCAAAATGCTCTTTCCCAGGCTTGGGGACTTAAAGGCCTGTCTACTAGACAGCTCCAGTTAGCCAGGCTATCTCTCAATGGTGAAGCAAAATTATTTGCCTAAAACAGAATTTGAGATTCCTTTCCCTGCTTGCTAGAACATTTCTCTTCCTACCATCTTCTCATTGTAATAGTTCTACCATCTATCTTATTATTTGCTTCAGCCAAAAGCCTACATCATCTTTGGAGCAAGTTCTAATGTCTCATTTTACAAAACCATTTCCACAAGCTGGGCACTAGTGGCTCACACGTGTAACCTTAGATACTTGGAAGGCTGAAATCTTAAGGTCACAGTTCAAAGCCAACCCCTACAGCATAGTCAGTGAAACTCTTATCTCCACTTAACCACCAAAATGGCCAAGAGTCCAGCTGTCACTCACATGTTCAGCATTACTAGAGTGAAAAACTAAGTGAGATTGCTAGGCTTTGAATTCAAGCCCCAGTACCAGCAAAAAGAAAAAGAAAAACAATAAACAACAAACACTACTTCATCTACTACTTTTACTCTATTGTTGACATTCTAATCTACACTGACCTGTACTAAACAATGGCCACACAGGGCTCCTGGCTTTCACTCATCATTTATTCTCCACATTGCCACCATGGTGAACCTTGAAAAGCACATATCACATAGTGATACCTCCTGCTATTATCCACAGTGGAAAGTTCTAGAAGAAACCCACATTGATTGCCCTTGCTTATATGACCCTATGTGACCAGACTCTTCTCTGGGTCATATGCATCTGCCACCATCCCTCTTCACTCATTTCATTCCAGTGACACGCAACCTTGATGTTCCTCAAAAACACCAAGTCTCCCACCTCACAACCTTTGCTCCAAGTGTTCCCCTCTGCCCAAAATCATCTTTCCCCAACTCTTTCCTTCATGACTTGTTTGCGGAACTCACACCTTAATTCATTAGTCACCATTTCCAGGAAGCCTCTTTTATATAGTTTTTATTTTGTCGGTCGTGGGGCTTGAACTCTGGGCCTGGGCATTGTCCCTCAGCTCTTCAACTCAAGGCGAGCACTCTACCACTTGAGCTACAGCGCCACTTCCTCCAGGAAGCCTCTTTTGATCATCTTAAGGTAGCTGCACCCAAGGTTGTGGTTGAGGCAGAACTTAAATAACTCCATTTCTCCATTTTCTTTTGTTTCATAGTGTTTGCCACTGTTTGGATTGGGGGGGGTCGTGGGGCACGAAATATGGGCCTGAGCACTCTCCCTCAGCTCTTCAGCTCAAGGCTAGCACTCTACCACTTGAGCCACAGTGCCACTTCCCACTTTTTCTCCTGATGTGATGCTGAGGAATCGAACCCAGGGTCTCAAGCACTCTACCACTGAGCCACCTTCCAAGCCTGTTTGGATTTTTTAACTGTTTCTTTGTCAGTTAGTATCCTCATCTAGAACATCAGCTCTATGAAAATGAAGTTTTTATACATTTTAATTCCAGGCCATTCCTAGACATTAAAACAGAGCTTGGCTCCAAGTTTTCCTTCATTAAATAGTTGATGCAGGGCTGGGAAGGTGGCTCAGTGTTAGAGCACTTGCCTTGCATGATTGAGGCCCTGGGTTTGATTCCTCAGCACCACATAAGCAAAAAGCAAAAAGCCGGAAGTGGCGCTGTGGCTCAAGTGGTAGAGTGCTAGCCTTGAGCTGAAGAGCTGAGGGATAGCGCCCAGGCAAAGAGTTCAGGCACCACGACTGGACCATAAAATCAATCAATCAATCAATAAATAAATATTTGATGCATCACTGCCAAAGATGGTGGATACCGATGGCATGAACTTTCATAAAATCGTTGAGCATGCTGGCATCAATTTACCTCTCTGTCTGAAGATGAAGTTAATATACTATCTCTTTCAGAATGTAATGGGAGTCATTATAATCAACGGAGAGGCTCAAGTCTTTACCAATCATTGTGACACAAATATTAGAATCTATGGGCAGGGAGCCATTTGAAAGTGGTAATCACAAAATAATGGAGAAAGAAATTTGTTTTATTTATGAACCTCCTGAGATCTGAGAAAGTGGGCAGAAATAAAATACTCCCATTTGCAATCTAAACATTCGTAAACACAGTTCACACTAAATAAAATTGCACTAACATTTTAACTGACATCAATAGACATTTTGTTAAGTGTTTTGTTTTTTGAGCTCATTTATATATCTATGGTAAGAAGACTCCCTTCCATTTGAATATTTTAGTGGATATACTTTTCAAATGAATGTCAGTGCTACCTTCTGTGATATCACCCTGGACAGAAGCCTTTTGTTGATAACATTGGGGTATCATTATAAGCTTACACTATTATATCTGAGTAGGAAATAGCAATGCACTGTGAAATTATAAAGGCAAACTTTCATGTGCATCATACTGCTTTTTTTCCTCCTCTCTCCTCTGTTATGAATCCCTATGTAGGACACCCGGCTGGTTCCACTTTGGCTCCTAAGGATTTGACAGGACCCGCAAAAATAAGGGAATGGTTGGGGAAGCAGGGGGAAGATATTGAAGGGATGACACAGATCAAGATGCACTGTAGACATGAATTGCTTGGTTTTTGGTTTTGATTTTTTTGTTTTGTTTTGTTTTGGTCATGGGCCTTGAACTCTGGGCCTGGGTGCTGTCCCTCAGCTCCTCAGCTCAAGGCTAGTGCCCTCCCACTTAAGCCAAAGCACCACTCCTGGCTTTTTTCTGCTTATATGGTGCTGAGGAATTGAACCCAGGGCCTCATGTGAGTGAGGCAAGCAGTCTTCCAATGAGCCACCTTCCCAGCCCCGAATTGCTTGTTCTGAATTCCAAACATTCACTACATAATCTAAAGATTAAGAAAACTGAGGTCAGGGGTGGTGAGAATTGTGAAATGGGAGACATGGTTCAAAAGGCACTGCACCCAGGAACTGCTCTGCTGCATGGCCGCATCTCTGTACAACTACCTAACTAAAACACACATAGACACAGACACAGACACACAGACACACAGACACACAGACACACACAGACACACGCACACACACACACACACACACACACACTCTCTCTAATAGTGAAAACGAGAATGAAAAACTTAAACCTGGGAAAAAGGGGTACAGTCACTTCGGGCTCCTGATCAGAGTAGAGGTTGATTTTAAGGGGTGCCCCTAAATTTCTGAACTGGGTGATTGTCCACCTTGAAAGAATGAACTTGTGTCTCTGGGGGTTTGGGTTTTTAATGCAGGACATGCAGTACACAGAAAGGATCCCCCAGTTAACTAGGAACCACCTTCTCTTCCGCTGCCCTGTTCACCTGCTGCCAGCACCAATAAGCTGGGGAAGAAGAGGACCAGCTAGCCTGGAGGGGCCCAGGGCACTGACCTGGAAGCTAAGACTGTGTTTGTGAGCTGGAGCCAGTGGCTCACCCCTGTAATTGAAGCTACTCAGGAGGCTGAGATCTGAGGATCTCAGTTCAAAACTAGCCGGGGCAGGAAAGTCCATGACATTAATCTTAAGCTAACCACCAGAAAACTGGAGTGGTGCTGTGGCTTACAGTGGTAGAACATGAGACTTGAGCAGAAGAGCTCCAGGACAGTGCCTAGGCCTTGACTTCAAGCCCCAGGACTGACTAGAATAAAAATCATCTTTGATGTTTGTGGAACTCAAATTCAAGGTCCCAGTTGATTGAGTGTGTCTGGTTTTACAGGGCTCCAGCAGGTAGAAGAATTACTATATTGTTCTTTTTTTGACAGTCCTAGGGTTTGAACCCAGGGCTTGGGCACTGTCTCTGAGCTTGTCTCTGCTCAAGATTAGCATTCTATTACTTAAGACACAGCGCCACATCCTGCTTTTGCTGTTTACTGAGGAACCAAACCCAGGTCTTCATGTATGCCAGGCAAACACGCTACCACTAAGCCACATTGTGATTCCTGAAGAATAATTAGTATAATAATAAGTATATTTATAATATTTTTATACTTACATCATTATATTTCATTTACTATTGTAGCATGTATATTTTATCTATTATATATAACATTTATATTTATTTGTATATTTACTAGATATTATATAATATATAATGTATGTATGTTATAGAATATAATATGTAACATATTAATACATTTTATAAAAATGTTTTATATCATTGCACTTATAGCATTAATATAGTAATTATATTTATAATTCTAATATTTTGTAATAATAATTATTATGCTGGAAGAAAAACTGGGGGGTCTCCAGAGGACAAGAGGGCCCTGAGAATTGAGAGGGGACCCACTGGGCTCCTGTGCTTCCTTCCCATGAGTGACCATCACTGCTTGTGTTGGTGTTTGTGTGTGTGTATATGTTCTTATGTTTTTGTCAGTGTCAGTACTGGGGCTTGAACTCAAGGCCCTGCATAATGTGGCTGAGCTTTTGCTCAAGGCTGGTGCTCTACTATTTGAGCCATAGCCCCACTTCTAGCTGTTTCCAGTGGGTATTTGGAGATTAGATCTCATGGATTTTCCTGCCAGGGCTAGTTTCAAACTACCATCCTCAGAACACACCCACCAGAGTCAGTAGGATTACAGGTGTGAGCCACCATTGCCTGGCCTGTGTGTTTTGTGCTGGTACTTGGGCTTGAACTTAGAGCCAGGGCTTTGAATTTGTTGAGCTTGTTTTCTCAAAACCAACACTTTGCCCCTTGAGCCATATCTCCACTTCAAGTTAAGTGTCTCAGACATTCTTGTCCAGAATAGCTTTGTACCAGGATTCTCAGACCTCAACCTCATGAGTATCTAGGAATAGAGGTATGAGCCACTGGCACCCACTTTGTATATTTCTTAAATTAAATCCTGTACTCTCTCACTCCCAACCTTCAAGAGCTTCTGTTTCAGAATAAAATCCAAAGTCTCTACCATAGTCTAAGGGAACTTATCTTGGCTAGTGGTTCTCAAATACATCTAGAGGGCTTCTTTGAAGCAGGCAACACTGGACCCTAGCCCCTGACTAAACAGGTCTGGGCTGGACCTGCTAAAGTTCCTGGATGAGATCACTGCTTCTGGGTGGAGACCACACTTGTAACTCATTGCTCTGCACAAGCTGCCCACTGCCTGTCCTACAGCAAGCATATCCTCTACTCCACACACTGATTGTGATGTAGCCACACTGGTTTACTGACTCTAAGACAGGCCAGACACCCTCAACTTTGAGCTCATGACCCTACCTGATTCTGGGGCCTGGGTGAGTTGCCTTGATCTCCTAAGTCACTTTACCACATGACGCTTTTCTGAAATCATACCTCACTGTAAATTGCCAACACTCCTCCCTAGCACATCTCTCAATCTATTTTTCCATCATATATTCAAACATATTTATACATTCTCCACCCTCCCCCACCCCCACACACTAAAGCATAGAACTTCAAAACAAAGTTTTTCTTTTCTACTTGCTACAGTGTCTAGAACCTAATAAACTCAATAGATAAAAAAGAGTGAGATGGGTACTAGTGTCACACCTGGAATGTTAGCTATTCAGGAAATTGAGATCTAGAATCACTTTTTCCATTTATTTCCCATTTTGATTAAAAATTAACCATTAAAGAACTTTTAAAAAGAATCAAAACTTCCTTATTTTCTGCAGGTTTCCTTCACTCCCTTTCACCTAGTCTACCTCAACCTGTGTCCCCATGGGAGCTTTGGCATCTCAGAAAATGTTCAGTGCCCCAGACCCTAGTTAATTTCAGACAGAATCCAGCATTACCTTTAGTCATGTGGTGGGCAGAGCAGAAGGCATC
>NW_027203741.1:0-58187 GCF_024711535.1 Dipodomys merriami | reverse complement strand
TAGGACCTATGTTTATTTGGCCCTGGCTTATTTCATTTAATATAAATTTTTCCAAGTCTTTCCATTTCCTAACAAATTTTGCAATGTCATTCTTTCTGATGGAGGCATAGAATTCCATTGTGTATATATATCACATTTTCTTGATCCATTCATCTACTGAGGGGCATCTGGGTTGATTCCATATCTTAGCTATGGTAAATAATGCTTCAATAAACATAGTTGTCCTGGTAGCTTTAGTGTGGCCTTGTTTGTGATCATTTGGGTAAATGCCCCAAAGTGGGATTGCTGGATCATAGGGGAGCTCCATGTGAAGTTTTGGAGGACCGTCCATACTGCTTTCAAAAGTGAGTGAACAAGTTTACACTCTCACCAACAATGCGGTAAGTTTCCCTTCTTTCCACATCCCTTCCACCAAGCGTTTTTTTATTAGAGTTCTTGATTACAGCCTTTCTATCTGGGGTGAGGTGGTATTTCAGTGTTGTTTAGATTTGCATTTCTTTTATGGCTAGAGAGGTTGAGCATTTCTTCACGTGTCTATTGGCCATCCTTTACTCTTCAGAGAATTTCTCTTTAAGACTTTAGCCCCCTTATTTATTAGGCAGTTGTTTCTTTTTGGATTGGTTATTGGGAGATTTAATGTTTTGAGTTCCAGGTATATTTTAGATATGAGACTCTTGTCCATTGTGTGGCTAGTGAAGATCTCCTCCCAATCCATTGGCTTTCTATTGATCTTGCTAGCTATGTCATGCAGAAGCTCTGCAATTTTATGCAATCTCATTTGTCCAACCATTCTTTGATTTGTTGTGTGTCTGGGTCTTTATTAAGAAAATTTTGGCCTGTGCCAAGGAGACCTTGGGTTTCTCCTATTCCATCTGGTAATGATTTCAGAATGTCTGCTTCGACTCTGAGGTCTTTGATCCATTTGTAGTTCACTCTGGTGCAGTGTGATATATAAGCATCTAGCTTTAGTTTTCTACAAGTAGTTAACCAGTTTTGTCAGCACCATTTACTGAACAGGCTGTCTTTCTTCCATTCTACTTTTTTATCTCCGTTATTAAAGATTAGATGGCTATAGGTCTGTAGGTTCATTTCTGAGTTTTTAATTCTATTCCAATGTCCTGAAGTCTGTTTTTGTGCCAGTACCAAGCTGTTTTGATTACTATGGCTTTGTAGTAGAGTTTGAAATTTGCTATTGATATTCCGCCAACACTGTTCTTTCTGTTAAGGATCATTTTTGCTATTCAGAGTCCTTTATTGTTCCCTATGAATTTTTGGATTTCCTCTTCTATTTCCTTGAAGAATGAGGTTGGAATATTGATAAATATCGCATTGAATTTGCAGATACCCTTGGTAAGTATTGCCATTTTCATGATGTTGATCTTTCCAATCCAGGATCATGGGAGTTTTTGCCACTATCTAAGTTCTGTTTTGATTTCATTTTCAGCGTTTTAAAGTTTTCATAATAGAGGTCCTTCACTTCTTTGGTTAAGTTAATTCCTAGGTATTTTATTTTGTGTTGGTCTATTATGAATGGAGTTGCTTTCCTAATTTCAACCACACTTTTCTCATTGTTGGCATAGAGCAAAGCCATTGATTATGGGGGGTTAATTATATCCCCTGCTACTTTGTCAAACTTTTGAATCACCTTGAGTAATTTGGGAGTGGAATCCATGGGATTCTTTACAGGATCATGTAATCTGCAAAGAAGAAGAGTTTTACTTCTTTCACTATTTGGATCCCTTTTATGTTTTCATCTTGTCTTATAGCTATAGCTAGGCATTCCAATACTAGATTGAAGAGAAGTGGAGAGAGTGGACATCCTTGTCTCATTCCTGAGTTAAGAGGAAATGGATTTAGTTTTTCACCATTAAGTATAATGCTGGCTGTAAGTTTGTCATATACAGCCTTTATTGTATTGAGGAATGTTCCATGGATTCTTAATTTTTTCCAGAACCTTCATCCTAAAGGGGCATTGGATCTTGTCAAATGATTTGTCTCTATCTACTGAGATAACCATGTGGTTCTTATCCTTGCTCTTGTTGATGTGATGATTTATACTAATTGATTTGAATATATTGAACCAGCTTTGCATCCCTGAAATGAATTCTGTTTGATAGTGGTGTATGATGTTTTGGATAAATTGTTGAAGTCGATAGGCCAAAAATTTTTTGAGAAGTTTTGCATCAATATTCATCAAAGAAATGGGTCTATAGTTCTCTTTCTTTGATGAGTCCCTGCCTGGTTTTGGGATGAGGGTTATGATTGATTCATAGAATGAGTTTGGTAGTGAAATTTCTAATAGAAGAGACATTAAAAATGGAAAAAGAAAAACTTAAATTTAAAAAGTGAAAAATTTAAAATTATTTAAATTTAAAGAAATGATTTTGAGAGAAGAAAAGGATAGGATGACAGGAGGGGAGGAATAGAAGGGAGACATAAAAAAACTAAAAAATAAAAGTTCTTAAAATTAGTTACTTGAAAATTACATAAGTAAAAAGAGATAATTCTGCTATTAAAGAATTTAAGCCTAAGAGGTTGTGAATGGAGTAATAAATATCTGGGTTAAGTGTGTACATAATGGGGGATAAAGTTTAATAATCGAGGAAGGGTATATATCTGGGGATGAGCAGACCAGCAATTATGTCATGCAAAAAATAAAGAGAAAATACATGAAAAAAATCAAAATAAAGGGGGCACTAAATGGTCAGAAGAGATTTAAAAACAAAGCATACATACATATACACCTAAAATAAAATTATGTGATGAAAAATGATTAATAGAAAATAAGTTGAAAAATATAAATTAATAAAAAGTTACAATAAGAGTTCTTTGATTTATATTGGGGTGGGGGAATGGGAAGGTCCTGAATCTCCAGTGTGTCCATAAAGAGTCTCTTGGTGGAGTCTCTGGTCTGCTTCTGGTGTTTGATTTTCCGTGGCTTGATTGGTTTCTTAAGTCAGTTTCTTTGAGCAGGCAGAAAAATGCTCTGCCTAACCCAGGATTTTATGATCCTCCTCCCACGCTAGTCCAGTGGGAGGTGGAACTGCTTTGAGTATTCCAAAAAAAGGGAGATGGGTCTTTCCTCTAGTTTGGAGATAGTGTGATGAGGCTAGTTTCTAGGTATGGTTGAGGATTCTCAGCAAACAGTAGCTTTTCCCTGAGGGGCTAGTTTCTGAGATACTCACAGAGCCCAGCCTAGAGCCATTCTCAGTGTTTATGTTCATTGAATTTCAATTGATTGTCTAGGCTACTTTCGGAAGGGGGAGCCTCTAGCTCTATTTACCCAGTGAGGAAAGCCACTCCTCCATGGGCAGAGTTCCTCTGCTTGGGATAGGTGACTTTCCCATGGGTGGAGTTGAGCCTGGCTCATCAGGTCAGGTTCCTGTGATCTACTTCCCAAGGCTTCCAAGGCCTTAGTTGGAGCTAGCTTCTCATCTGTGCCTTTGTCAGTATCAAAGGTGGAGATCTCTGGTGGTGGGGGAAGGGTGTCCTTCCCTCCTCTGAACCTAAGAAGGAGTGAGGATATCAGGGCTCTACTCACGCCAGAGTCTTGTTTCCTGGGCCATCTCTGGTCTGCGATCTGCAGGATGAAGATATCTGCTCCTTATCAGTTCTTGCTGGTGTTGAGTAGAATCTGTGTGCTGTCTGGCATCTTTGTCTTTGACTCTGTAGGTATGGCGGCTCCCGCCTGTGCTGCTCAGATCTGTCTCCTTGCCTGAATTTTCCCTCTCTGGCCTAACTCTCTGTACTGTGCTGGCAAACTGGGTGTGATTCTCTAGCCTAGAACTGTTCACTGGAACATTAAACCTGCTGTCTATGAGAGAGATTGTTTAGCCTCCAACTTCTCTTCTGACATCTTCCTCCAAATTCTAGATTATGTCTTTCTATACTCTAACTTAGGATAATGATCTGCTGTCAGTTATTTTCTTCTCTTCCCCATCTTTTGACCTTGCACTTACATAACTTTCAATTAAATAGACATACTTGAGCTTGCATTTCCAAATTCTTCAAAATTATCTGAATTTCTTCATACTTCTGGCAGCCTCCTATATCTTTCTCAAGGGAATATTTTGTCACTACTATCCTGCCTAATTCAGTTGAATATATACATTACACTCTCATCCATATTTCTCAACACTTGTACCACCAAAAAAATCCTTCCTTACGTAGAATTCATGATTTAAGTATGTCTGGAGAGGTGGCATCTGTCATTTTTGAATGACCCTAAGAGATACTTACATGCAATCATGTTTTAAACCAATATGCCACTCAGTAGATGAATGAATTGACAAAATGTGGTTGATAGATAGATAGATAGATAGATAGATAGATAGATAGATAGATAGAGGAATTATATGCTTCCAATTCATAAAGAAATGGAAAGACTTGGAAAAAATCCTTCTAAATAAAATAAACAAGACACAAAGAAACAGTTTCCATGGTTTCCCTCATTTGTAATAATAGGAAATGTCTAGGATAGTTCTAGCAGATGAGCAGAATGCCTCAAAAGCTATATATATATATATATATATATATATATATATATATATATATATATATATATAGGACACTATAAGATCTTGTTGAGCAAAATGAACACCTAGATATGGAAATGTAGGTTTTACTTTGTGGTTGTTGTTTTTAATGTACTATGTGATTTCTATTTTCTTTTGTGTATTCCCCTTGGTTTATCCCCTGCTCTATTTGATTTCGGTACTTGTTTATTGTATATATCATTATCTTAATTTAGCAAGGGAAGAAGAACAAAAAAGTGGGGAGACAAAGAACAAAGGGAAAACCAATTCAATAGCAATACTCACAAGACAACATGTTGAAAATTTACATTACATCTTGTGAGGGGTATTGGGGTAAAGGAAAAGTGTGAGAAACATGAGGGAGTGGGTAAAATTTAGACATGTTATGTATTCACTACTTTATAATTACTGCAACCCCTAAAAATAAGTTCCCTAAAATATAATTTCACTGTATTGCTATAGTAAATATTATTCCATGTGTATTACCTTTTTTAAAAATGAACACTATTAGGCATCTAATTTGAATTAATGACTCCTTTCTTTATCAGAGGTTCTCCAACGTGAATGTTATCCAACTATACAATATTTTCACAATATACTTGCCATTATTTTGAAAAAAAACCAATAATTTTAGTTTTGTCTCATAGTGAAACAGAAGACAGTTTAATTCTCTGGAATCTCCTAACTTTTGAAACTGAATAATTGTTAAGAGGACAGAATATATGTGTTCTTCAAAATTCCTACAACTACTAACTTTTCATTTTCAAATTCTGAACCTTCCATACCAGAGATATTAAAAATAGTACCTGTTTGCATGTTATTTAATTCTGCAATAGCTGCAGTTTCCAATGGGGTGTTTCATATTGAGAAATCAACAGAAAAAATAGCCACATTCTAGTAGAGGATATAGCTACGAAGCATGTGTAATAATTACTTCCTCAAGAGTAAACATTTATTCATCAGATTGAGCTATTATGTCTATGACCATCAATCCCAAACTTTTATGCCATGAAGTCATCTTAGCTCAACAGTTTCCAACTTGTAAGGTGCACCATAATATTCCTTAATTTACATCATGAATAGCTTACCTCTATTGTGGAAAAATAGTACACTTCTGCTAATGTGATGCCCTTCCTATTGTGGAAAGAACACTACACTAAACATTGCTGCATCATTTCCCCCCAGTGGTATTCTAGAAATCAGAACACTTGCAAATATTATTTATATTTATATTTTTTATCTATCATAGGTATTCATGAGGTTAAGATCAGAAGATGATGGTTCAAAGCCCACACAGGCAGGAAGATTCTTTACATGCTTCTCTCCAATAAACTGATCAGGAAAAGCCAGACACAAGTGGCATTGATGTTGAAATGGTAGGGAATGAACCTTGACCACAAACAGGCTCAGAGAGAGTGGCCAGACCCAGAGTTCAAGTCTGAGGACAAACCAAAAAACAAAATAAAATAAAAACCAACTCTAACCTTAGCATTTTGCTCATTGTATACAGAGGCATGTAATTAAGGAAATTTCCTCCTGAATTACGAATAGATTGAAGAACCAATTCATCACACAATTATTTTCTTCGTATCATGTTACACCAAAGCCTCAAAAATTGCTTTTTCTAAATTTGTTAATTAATATCATCCAATTGTTGGCAACTCTGTCTAGATTATTCACATTATCAGTTTATTCATGAACTGTTGGATTTATCTATTAACTAAATTCTAATTATACCTCCCTTGAAAGAATATTTTAGGCAAATAGAATGCCAGAATCATAGGTGAATTTGTCAATTATACCCTCTACTTAAAAATAATTTTGTAGTATCCTATAGAATATAAAATTACAAAGAAAACCAAAATATTTATTTTAAATCTAAATTCTAACTTAACAAGTTCTACAAAGTCCTACATTAAATGAACTTTGTTATGTCTCCAGGCTTAAATATTTGTAATCCTTCATCATTTCTTTGGAATCCAACAGAATCATGATTACTTTCTCAAATTTTTTATCGGAAATCAAGAGCCATTTTGCATCTAGTAATGTTCTGTAATGAAGAGAGCATTTAAAACACAACTGAGGTGTATATATGAATTGCATTTCAATAGGAAACTTGACTACTCAAAACATAATGGAAAAATTAGCCCAAACTTCCTACTGTGTATCCCTTTCTTGTTGTTCGGAATGTTTCATAGAGCCAAAATTATACTATTTGGTCCAGAGAAGGTATCGCTATGTACATGCACTCTCTAATCTCCTGTCTTAGCCTGTGTGCTAGACTACCAGGCTTGTATCACATTGCCTTGCCATAATTTGTTGGTTTATTTAATCTAGATACAGACTAGCAATTCTGAACTTCTCCGATGATCTTATCCATTAGACTGACTGCTCAGACTGTTTATGTACTATTTTCAAAGACTTTCTAACATTTGACACAGGATATGAACATTTTGAGATGCACCTGCAGGGGTCTGTGATTCATTCTTCCATGGATCCGATACCTTTAATAATGATTACTTGACTTTTCTATTATCTCTGATCTCTAACTATGTAACACTGTCAAACATCTTTGAAGAAATTTCACTTGAGGACTTCCAATAATAAAAATTATCACTTGATCTAGTCTTACTCAGGATATATTTTCTATTATTTTCTAACTTTTCTCCACATTCTGAGAGTTGTTTCATTTGTGCAGGTGTTTGCTCATATAAGTGCCTCTATGTGTATGTGTATGTTTGCATGGTGCATGCAAAAGCCTAAGCAACCTTATTCAGAAATCTTGCTCATGACTAATATTCCATCACTTGATCTCACGCCTATATCCTAGTTACTCAGGAGGCTGAGATCTGAGGATTGCAGTTCAAATCCAGCACGAATAGGAAATAAATATTCTGAGGCACTTATTTCCAATTAACCACCAGAAAACGGGAAGTGTCACTGCAGCTCAAGAAGTAGAGTGCTAGCCTTGAGCTGAAAAACGGAGAGACATTGCCCAGGCCCAGAGTTCAAGCACCGCCACGATCATCAGAAAGAAAGAAAGAAAGAAAGAAAGAAAGAAAGAAAGAAAGAAAGAAAGAAAGAAAGAAAGAAAGAAAGAAAGAAAGAAAGAAAGAAAGAAAGAAAGAAAGGAAGGAAGAAAGGAAGGAAGGAAGGAAGAAAGAAAGAAAGAAAGAAAGAAAGAAAGAAAGAAAGAAAGAAAGAAAGAAAGAAAGAAAGAAAGAAAGAAAGAAAGAAAAAGAAAAAGAAATGAGTTTTTGGTCACCAGTTTATTACTAGTATAATTCGTGCTATCTCAACATAGACTTTTTTTCCAGTTAAATCCATGCTCTTATATCTAACTTGCTTGGGAACCAGAATTATTCTTCCAGTCTATGTTTTACAAATTTGCATGATTAGCAACCATGATTTAGAGATAGAAAATGAAAGAGTGGCCTTTTCCTTCATGTTCCACTTAGTATTAATGCTTTCTCTATGTCACTTCCATAGATCTACATAGTGACTGGCTTTATTGGTTCAATGTTGTCTTATTTGCAGAGTCTTCTATAGTAAATTGAACAATTATACTTAAGCACATAACTTTTCTTTCTCCTATTATTCCTATTTTTCTTCTCCTGTTAACTTATCTACACTTAGGAAATAATGCACAACACACACATTCACAAAAAATAAACTTTTCTGAGAATCTTCTTCCCAGTTAAATTTAATTTACAGAGCACTTTTGAAATTTGAACTTAATGTACTCTGGATAATGGTTTCTTTCATGTTTTTATTGTGAAAATAGTGTACAGAGGGGTTAGCATTACATAAGTAAGGTAATGAGTACATTTCTATTGAGCTTTGTTACATCCTCTTGTTTTTCCTGTGGTATCCCTTCCCTCTTCATCTACACAATTCCCCCTCCACTCCCCAAATTGTAAAGTTCATTTTCTACATAGTGTCTTGTTCATCTGATTGTTCCTATAAGTCATCCTGTATCTTTCTTTAAGCATTTTATTTCCCTTCCCCTCCCCACATTAGAAAAATGTATATACAAGATGCAGGGCACTTACCTCAAATCCAATGAAAACAAGTGTTATACCATGGGAGACATAAAAGAGAAACCAAAAAAAATAACATAGGACATTTTAGATACATTAAAAAGAATAGCAAAAAGAAAAAAAACAAATTGTGTCCCTATCTTGGGGTTCATTTCACTTAACATCTTCTTTTATGGCCTTATATACATGGATAGTGTTTTTATAAGCCATTTAAATTTTATATGTTGTATTTACGAAGTTGTCTCTGAAACTCGTGTTACCTCATGTCCAAAGATGTCTTTGTGCTATTTCAATGAAGCCAGAAAACATTTAGTTTACCTCGAGCAATGCCATAGATTGTTCCTGGAAGTAAGTGGCAGGAACTGTCACTGTAAGTGGAAACTGATCCCAAGAGAGGAATTGAACATAGAGAAATGACAAAGTGCAAGTTAATTTGTGTGTTCCTTTTTACTGTACAAGAAAAGAATCTAAGGATTGGAGGAAATTCTGTGCCTGACTTTTTCATGTGTGTTCTTTACTCATATACAACTTGTCTCTAAACTTCTAGTTGAGAATATTACAAAAGGAATCAACGTGCCATTTGAATACCAGCATAAAACACAAGCCATTTGAATACCAGCATAAAACACAAGGAAATAACATTGTTTTTAAAAGATAATGAGTACAAATTTTATCAAGCATTGTAGCCTCCTCCTTTGTTTACCCTTCCCATCTGTTCCCAGCCTCTCCCGCCCCCCCAACCAAAGTTGTCAAGTTCGTTTTCGACATGACAACTTGTACTTTTCATTGTTGCAAGGGGTCCACCTGTATCCTTATTTAAACGACTTGTTTTCCCTTCCCCTCCACAAATTATACCGACATCAAATAATTGTAACCCCTCTGCACAGTATTTTCACAATAAAAATATTTTAAAAAATAAGTAAGGAAAAAAACAAAAAAAGTGTTCTACTGTAAAGTGCTCTACTACAGGGAGGTTTTAATGTGCCTTATGCATGGATATTTCACTACTGAGATGTTTCTCTTGTTGAATGAGTCAGTTATCAATTCCTTTAGTCTTGTCCTGAGTTCTCCATCACAATAAGGATTACAAAAAAGCAGCATTCAGTGAGTATGATCAGCAAAAGAGCCTCTTCTCAAACCAGTGCTTTAAGGATGGTCCCAAAGTAATATGTGAGTTTTTTTCCTTGTTTGTTTGTTTGTTTGTTTAGTTTGTGCTGATTCTGGCGCTTGAACTCACAGGCTGGACTATGTCCCTGAACAATTGTCTTTCCTGTCCAACTTCCCCGAAAGCTAGTAATCTACTGCCTGAGCCAAAACTTCACTTCTGGCTTTTTTGGTGTTTAATTACAGATAAGAGTATAACAGACTCTCCTGCCTGGGTGGCTTTGAAATGAGAAAGTAAGAAAGCCAAGTGACATCAACTGTATTAAGATTTCTGTTTTGAACCAAGAAATACTAAATGAAGTTTATTATAAAGTTAATATTGGACAATTTTTAAAGGAAGAGAATATGCCCATCAAAGATGCCATAACTTAAATAACTCCACAAAAGTAGGTGCACTGAATCATTTTGGAATTATTTTTCTGCTTGGGAACATAACTCTTGACTTCATAGTTCCTTTTGGGGAAACTTAAAATAATATTTGCATTTTTTTGGCCAGGGGGCTTGAAATCTGATCCTGAGTACTGTCCCTCAGCTCTTCAGCTGCAGGTGAGCACTCTACCACTTTAGGTACAGCACTACTTCCAGGTTTCTGGTGGTTATTGGAAGATAAGAGTCTCATGTACTTTCCTGATCAGGCTTGCTTTGGACTGCAATCCTCTGGTCTCAACCTCCTTGAGTAGCTAGGATTGTAGGCGTTAGCCACCAGCACCTGGCTCATATTTGTATTTATGTGCACTTCATGACACTATGTAGACAAAAAAATGGAAATTTGAATCAAATGCTGACATTGTAGCTGTTCAGAAAAATTGAGGTAGCAATAAATATGTCCTCCTTTTCCATGTTGTTACATTAATGAATCATGAGAAATGGGACCCTTACATTAGTACCCTCTGCCATCTGTTTAGGTGTGTTTAGTATCAGGAAATGCTCATAGAGAAATATAGAAAGACTGAGATCTTTAGAAAGCAAAGGAGATCAGGTATGAAAGAACAGCATAGAAGGAGATACAACTTATCACTCAGAGATTAAGAACTAGCCAACGAGATTTAGCATGCTAAAGGCAATGAGGAATAAGCCTACTTGATAACTAGTTCTTCAATAACCAAAAATGGTTCCCTAGAACAGTTGCTGGTATAACTTAGTAATTATTATCATTTATTCCTTCCATCTGGGGTTATTCCTTCTCTTCTGTCACAATTGTTAATTAGCCCCTGCTTTTTTGGTGCCATGACTGTCCAAAAAGATTTCTAAATCTCACTTAGACTACCCTTCTCTTTGTGATTAGCAGTGACCACACAAAATCCTGGAATCTTTGAATTTCCAGAATTAATTTTTACCTGATATCTAAGCACACTCCTGGCATTAATAGCCATGACTTATTAACAAAACTTTTTTTTTTCAACACAGTATTCTAATATAGATAAACTACATGAATTAAGGACTATTGTCATGTATCAGCATGGAAGGAGCAATTATATTTTCCAAATATGGGTTCTTTATTTTGCATTTATTAACTAAATGTATTTTTTTCCAGTCCTGGAACTTGAAGTGAGGGCCAGGGGTCTGTTACTGAGGAGTTTTGTTTTGTTTTGGATTTTTTTGCTCAAGGGTAGCACTCTACCCCTTGAGGCACAGCACCATTTACAGTTTGTCTTTTTCTATTTATTTGGTACTAAAGAATTGATCCCAGGTATTCATGCATGCTAGGCAATAACTGTACAATGAAGTCACATTTTCAGAGACCTAAATGACTTTCTTAAGATGGCATTAATATTTCATTCCATTACTATGTATTATAATTTCGGCCAAGTGGTAGAGAAGAAGAGGAAACAATACTAAGTCCAGTAAGGCTGACATTCCCATCACATCACTAAGGAAATACACTCTTAAAACCTGCAGGACTGATAGGGCTGTTACATGTGACATTATTATGTAAAACACTCTTAACAGTCATCTCCGACATCCATAATTTTCTGCTTCCACTTTCATGGTCAAGCTCCAAATATCTAAGCCTTTTTATCCATTGGATGTGTTTCCTATGAAGGAAGAAGGAGGATGTGGAAGGTGATGGTTGAAAAATATGTATAATGGTTCCCTGACCACATTTTTTTGCATTTTTAAAAAGTGCTACTGATGAGCTCCCATTTACATCTAATTGACTATGCTATTTGCACAAGATTCAGATAAATGAAGGCATTTATTCTGGTGGATAGTCACATATATTAACAAAATCCATTTCTGGGAAAAATGATACTAAGTAACAAAGTATAAAGTATTGTCTTTAAAATGGTTTCTTCTAGCAGAACAAAATGTAGTATTGAAATGATTACTCCAGCTTTCTATGAGATGTTATGGTGTCTCAGTATCAAAATGTTCTCTAATTCCTGTAACATCCGAGCATTAAAGACATGATTTGAAGATCTCAGTAGTTTTAGAAACAAAGATACATAATAACTTCCTTCTTGCAGAGACATGTGATAGCAAGTATGATTGACTGTATTATAGTTCTCATTTTTTTCCCTCTTCATCACAAGTGTTGCATATTTTGGCATACTACCCTATGTCATGAATCAGCTCCCTGTAGTTCAGATTTAACTCTACTCTGCAATGTCAAGATGGGTCATGTGAGCTACTTCAGTTTACAAAAGTTAACCAGAGATGGCAACAGGCTATTTCTAGGGGATTTCTGTCCCATTCTCTGTGTCTAACAGCTGACTTGTTTTCCCTTCAGTATAAAAATAGCATATTTCCAGAGGTAATCTTCCTTCAGCTTATATACTGGAGGAATATACCATGTGAAATTGAGTCAAAAGTCAAATACAGCCACATACATATAAGACAGCAGGAATTAAGCTATTATTAGAATATGATACATGTTATTAGATTCTTACCATCCTTGTATACTTTTATGAGACTTGAGTATGGCACACCAGAATTTAACAAATACTAAACAAGAAATAAGCAAATAGATAACATTTCCTGTTTGATGCGACTACACTTTTTTTTTATAAAGAAGCATTCTCCATATGATCACTTTTGTAGTTAGCTTTTTGTATAAATGGGTTTAATCACTCTAGAGCACTGTATTTAATATCCACAATCATTACCCAGACATCGTGATTAAGATGAGGAAAAACAAAATGTTAGATTTCTCATCATTTTTTCATTATTTAGAGAATACTTTATTCGTTTCTGTAATCAAACCCACGTAGATAAGACTTTGCATATTTAATAGAGTGCATTTACCCCTGTACAAATGGAAAAAATTAAGTTTAATATTTTTAGACAAATATGGCTATTAATTTCTGTACAAGACCAATTCAACACGGTAAACTGGGATACTGTTTCCAACTTTGACAGCACAGCTAAAGTTTCCAAAAATTCAAATCATATATATATATATATATATATATATATATATATATATAGAGAGAGAGAGAGAGAGAGAGAGAGAGAGAGAGAGAGAGAGAGACAGAGAGAGAGAGAGAGAGAGAGAGAGAGAAATAATAGCAGTATGTTATGCATCAATAGCAGCAATAGCTTTTCCAGGTTCTGCTGTCATGGGAACAAAACTAGACACCCAGCACATCCATTAATAAAAAGAAAAAAGATAAAAAACAAAACCCCATAAAAATGCGAAGTTCTGTTACTGTTGTGGTACTTGGCACCATGTTTTTTAACTTCTGAATCATCATCTGGAAAGAAAACATTTTTTAAATTTTATTTGTGAACATACTGTAGAGAGGGGTTACAATTACATGGGCAGGATAATGCATGCATTTCTTACCAAGCATTGTAGCCTCCTCCTTTGTTTACCCTTCACATCCCTTCCAACCCTCTCCCCTCCCCCCCACCCATTCCTCCCCCCATCCTCCCCCCCCCCGCAGAACATACGTACAACTTGTACTTCTCATTGTTGCAACAGGTCCACCTGTATCCTTAAACGACTTGTTTTTCCCCATCTCCTCCACAAGTTATACTGACATCAAATATGTGAAAGCAGGGGTTATACTGTGGGGAAGGGACATAAAAAGCAACAAAGAAATAATCTAATAAATGAGTTAGAAACACATGCATGAAAGAAAAAACATTAAAATACATATCTAAGGGTTCATTTTCCTAACATCACATTATCTGAACTTTTCTGCTTGACTCATACATATACTGGATATTGCAAATAAGGGAAACCATGGGACCTATGTTTCTTTGGGCCTGGCTTACTTCACTTAATATATTTTTTCCAAGTTGTTCCATTTCCTAACAAATGGCGCAATGTCATTCTTTCTGATGGAGGCATAGAATTCCTTTGTGTATATATACCACATTTTCTTGATCCATTCATCTACTGAGGGGCATCTGGGTTGGTTCCATATCTTAGCTTTGGTAAATAATGCTGCAATAAACATAGTTGTGCTGGTAGCTTTAGTGTGGTCTTGTTTGTAAACATTTGGGTAAATGCCCAAAAGTGGGATTGCTGGGTCATAGGGGAGCTCTATGTGAAGTCTTTCGAGGAACCTCCATACTGCTTTCCAAAGTGGTTGAACAAGTTTACAATCCCACCAACAATGAAGTAAGGTTCCTTTCTGTCCACATCCCCCCCAGCATCTGTTGTTGTTAGAGTTCTTGATTTTTGCCATTCTAACTGGAGTGAGGTGGTATCTCAATGTTGTTTTGATTTGCATTTCTTTTATGGCTAAGGAGGTTGAGCATTTCTTCATGTGTCTATTGGCCATCCATTTTCTTCTTCAGAGAAGTTTCTCTTTAAGTAATGGGCCCACTTATTTATTGGGCAATTGTTTCTTTGAGGATTTGTTCTTGGGGGATTTAATTTTTTGAGTTTCAAGTATAATTTAGATGAGACCCTTGTCCGTTGTATGGCTAGTGAAGATGTTCTCCCAATCCGTGGGCTTTCTATTGATCTTGCTAGCTATGTCCTTTGCCATGCAGAAGCTCTCCAACTTCATGCAATCCCATTTGTCCAGCCTTTCTTTGATTTGTTGTGTTTCCGGGTCTCTATTCAGAAAATTTTGGCCTGAGCCAAGGAGACCTAGGGTTTCTCCTATTCCATCCTGTAATGCTTTCAGAGTGTCTGCTTTGACTTCGAGGTCTTTGATCCATTTAGAGTTGATTCTTGTGCAGGGTGATATATAAGGTCTAGCTTTAGTTTTCTACAAGTAGTTAACCAATTTTGCCAGCACCATTTACTGAAGAGACTGTCTTTCTTCCATTCTATTGTTTTAGCTCCCTTATCGAACATTAGATGTCTATAGGTCTGTAGGTTCATTTCTGGGTTTTCAATTCTATTCCATTGGTCCTGAGGTCTGTTCTTATGCCAATACCAAGCTGTTTTGATTACTATGGCTTTATAGTAGAGTTTGAAATTTGGTACTGATATTCCTCCAGCAGTGTTCTTTCCGTTGAGGAGCGTTTATGCCATTCAGGTTCTTTTATTGTTCCATATGAATTTTTGGATTGCCTCTTCTATTTCCTTGAAGAACGAGGTTGGAATTTTGATGGTTATTGCTTTGAATTTGAACATATCCTTGGGAAGTATTGCCATTTTCATGATGTTAATCTTTCCAATCCAGGAGCATGGGAGGTTTTGCCATTTTCTAAGTTCTTTGATTTCCTTTTTCAAGATTTTAAAGTTTTCATCATAGAGGTCCTTCACTTCTTTGGTTAAGTTGATTCCTAGGTAATTTATTTTTTGTTGGGCTATTACAAATGGAGTGACTTTCCTAATTTCAGCCACACTTTTCTCATTGTTGTCATACAGAAAATCCATTGATTTTGCGGGGTTAGTTTTATACCCTGCTACTTTGCCAAAGTTTTGAATCAGCTTGAGTAATTTGGGAGTGGAATCTATGGGATTCTTTAAATACAAGATCATGTGGTCTGCAAAGAGGGAGAGTTTTATTTCTTATTGGAAAGAAAACATTCTTGAGTAACATCATTAAAAACAGCTCTGATAAAGCACATTCACTACTTCTACGTATCATAAAGCAGGTACAAGGTATTTATATTCACAGAGGGATGATACAGTACTGTCCTACATCTTTAATACTAGAGGATACAATTAAAAAGGCACTATTAACACTTGTTTCTACTTTTCCAGAGGGCCAAATGATGGTATGACACAGCTTATGAAGAAATGCACTTTCTTAGATAGGAGTTCCTTGATCAGTTTGACAGTTCCAAGTACTCAGTACTTTGTCTCTTAGTACTCAGTACTTAATCCCTTAACATCAGCCACAAACCCTTTGAAAATTGAGGTGCGGGAGAAGGAAGAGGAAATAATCCCCAAACAACAAACAAAAACTATACCCAACATCCACTGGACTCATACGAAGATGACTGAGTGAAGGTAAGCAAGACTCAACTTGTCTGTTGTATGTTTGAATGGCGAGAATCTCACAGAGCCTGATGAGAGTGTAGCCAGGCCCTGGACGTATGGTTGCTGTCATTAATAGTTCACCGTTTGCTCACTCATCCAGGATATCCTTCTCTTTTTCTCTTCTCTTTTTTTAGTGTGAATTTTCATCCTTTCTCCAAATTCTCCTATTAATAAAGGAAGAATGACACTTTGTGGATATCAAGCAAGAGGCTTCACAGCCAGAATTTCATTCTTTCAGAAATAAGTGAAGTAAAACAGAGTAGCTCGACGAAGAATAAAGTTTTTTTCCCCTGTCTGGCTCCCACTATAGTGTCTTAACATGAGTTAATTATCTAATAAAACATTTGCCTTGGCTAATTTTTTTAATATAGATTTTAAATAAAAAATAATTTTTAAAAAATTTTAAAAATACATTTTAAATAAATAGTAATTTGTTGTTTGCTTTTGGCAGGCATGAAATAAGTCTGCATTTTCATTGGGTGAGTTAAGAGATTAAATTTTATGAGAATCTAACATAATGAAAAATAGATGATTTTAAGATAAATAGCTTATAGGTACATTTTTAACATGAAATATCCACAGAGACATCTTTTTTCTTCTTTTCCTCTCCACACTCATTCAACTTCAATAACCAATTCATGTAATTGAAATATCTGTGTTTTGGGGAATAGATTAGACATAAGTTACAGAAAGAGAACCAGTATTAAATGGTGTATTCTTTAAAAATAGCATTCAAATAAATATTAGCCATAATTCCAAAATAATAGCCATCAAATGATATTGAAAAGAGAAGAGTTTTAGCAGAATATATAAAAACTGATAGTGCCAGAACTGCTTCAGGAGCTGCTGTCTGGGATTTAGGGTTTCTAGAACATTACATTTTAACCAGGATTAATTGCCTTCAAGGACGACATTTTTTAGTTATATTTCATTGAAGAAATATGTGGTTCAAATTTAATGAAAAGATACCAGGTTATCATCTGTATTTCTCTAAGGTGTTTAGTATTGATATTTTTTATTGTGAAAATACCGTACATAGGGTTTACAATTACATGGGCAAGGATATCAGTACATTTCTAATCAAGCATTGATGTTTCCTCCTTTTTTTCTCCTTTTCATCCCTTCCCAACTCCCACCCCCATCAACCCTGCCCCGGCAAAATTTGTAAAGTTCGTTTTTCTACATAACGACTTGTACATCTGATTGTTGCAATGGGTCCACCAGTATCCCTATTTAAACGATTTGTTTTTTCCCTTTCCCTCCATAAATTATACCAACATCAAATACAGTGAAAGCAGGGTTATACCAGGGGGGAGGGACATTCAAAGCAACAAAGAAATAGTAACAATCACATGTAAGAAAAAATATTTGAATATTTATCTTGTGGTTCATTGTCCCTAACATCACATTATCTGACCTTTTCTGCTTGTTTCAAACATATACTAGTTATTGCAAATAAGGGAAACCATGGGACCTATGTTTCTTTGAGCCTGGCTTACTTCACATAATATAATTTTTCCATCTTTCCATTTCTGAACAAATGGTGCAATGTCATTCTTTATAATTTAGCCATAGAATTCCATTGTGAATATATACATTTTCTTGATCCATTCATCTACTGAGGGGTGTCTGGTTGCTTCCATCTTAGCTAAGGTAAATAATGCTGCAGTAAAAATAGTTGTGCTGGTAGCTTTAGTATGGTCTTATTTGTGATCATTTGGGAAAATGCCCAAAAGTGGGATTGTTGGGTCATACGAGAGATCTATGTGGAGTCTTTTGTGGAATCTTCATACTACTTTCCAAAGTGGTTGAACAAGTTTTTCTCTCACCAACAATGCAGTAGGGTTCCCTACTGTCCACATCCCTTCTAGCATATGTTGTTATTAGAGTTCTTAATCATAGCCATTCTATGAGGTGAGGTGGTATCACAATGTTGTTTTTATTTGCATTTCTTTTATGACTAGGGAGCTTGAGCAATTCTTCATGTGTCTATTGGTCATGCTTCTTTCTCCTTCAGAGAAGTTTCTCTTAGAGTCTTTAGCCCACTTATTTATTGGGCAGTTTTTTTTGAAGACTTGTTGTTGGGGGATTTATTTTTTTGAGTTCCGGGTGTATTTTAAATATGAGACCCTTGTACATTGTATGACTATTGAAGATCTTCTCCCAATCCATGGGCTTTCTATTGATCTTCTAATTATGTCCTATGCCATGCAGAAGTTCTGCAATTTCATGCAATCCCATTTGTCCAACCTTTCTTTGATTTGTTGTGTTTTCTGGGTCTCAATTAAGAAAATTTGGCCTGTGCCAAGTAGTACTAGGGTTTCCCCTATTCTGTCCTGTAATGTTTTCAGAGTGTTTGCTTTGACTCCGAGGTCTTTGATCCATTTGATGTTGGTTCTGGAGCAGGGTCATATATAAGGTTCTATCTTTAGTTTTCTACAAGTGATTAACCAATTTTGTCAGCACCATTTTCTCAAGAGGTTTTCTTTTTTCTATCTTATATTTTTTTAGCTTCCTTATCAAAGATTAGTTGGCTATATGTCTGTAGGTTCATTTCTGATTTTTCACTTCTAATCCATTGATCCTGAGGTTTGTTCTTGTGCCAGTCCCAAGGTGTTTTGATTACTATTGCTTTGTAATATAGTTTGAAATTTGGTATTGATATTCCTCCAGCACTGTTCTTTCTGTTAAGGGTCGTTTTTGCTATTTGAGGTCTTTTGTTGTTCTCTATGAATTTTGGGATTGCCTCCTCTATTTCCTTGAAGAATGAGGTTGGAATATTGATTAGGTATCGGACTGAATTTTTAGATAGCCTTTGGAAATATTGGCATTTTCACGATGTTGATCCTTCCAATCCTGGAGCAGGGGAGGTTTTGGCACTTTCTAAGTTTTGTTTGATTTCCTTTTTCATGTTTGTACATAGGCTTTATATGTGTATAAAAATAATAATGCTATTAAAGAATTTATGACTAAGAGTTTTTGAACTGAGTAATACATTTCTGTATTAAGTGTGTACACAATGGGGGATAAGGTCTAATTATTGACAACAGGTATATACCTGAGGAGGATCAGAACAGCAATTAAGTCACACAAAAAAGAATGAAAGAGCAAAAAATGAAAAGAATGAAAAGGATAAAAAAAGAAACAAACCCAAAAAATCAGTACAGATTTTAAAAAATCACACGCACACTTACACACATATACATCTAAAATAAAAATTATGATGTAAAAAAATTAATAGAAAACAATTTTCAACAAAAATTTTAAAAGGTACAAAAAATATTTCTTTGATTTTTTGGGGGGGAGGGAGTTGATGAGAAGATCCTGTATCTCTCTTGTGCCCATCACGTCTCTTGGTAGAGTCTCTGGTCTGAATGTGCTGTTTGGTTTTCCTGTGGTTTGATTGGTTTCTTAAATCAGTCTGATCAAGCAGAAAAATTCTCTGCTTTATCCAGGATTTTGTGCTCTGCCTCCCAGGCTAGTTCAGTGGGAGGGAGATCTGCTTTGAGTATTACAAAAGAGGGAGATGGCTGTTTCTTCTAGTTTGGAGATGCTGTGATGAGGCTAAGTTCTTGGTAGAGTTGAGGCCTTTCAGAAAACAGTAGCTTTGCCCTAAGGGGCTAGTTTGTGAGAAACTCACAGAGCCCAGCCTGGAGCCATTCTCAGGGTTTATGTTTACTAAATTTCAATTGTTTTTCTAGGTTGCTTTAGGGAGGGGCAGCTCTGGCTCTGTTTACCGAGTGTAGAAAGTCACTCCTCTGGGGGCAGAGTTTTCACTGCCTGGGCTGGGTGAAGCTGAGCCTGGCAGGTCAGGTGAGATTCCTGTGGCCTGCTAAATGACTCTTTTGTTTTCTTCCAAGGCCTGAGTTAAAGCTAGCTGCTCAGCCAGGCTTGTCAGTATCAAAGATGGAGATCTCTGGTGGGGGGAGCAGTGGCTTTCACTCCTCTGCTCTTTGAGAAGCAGTGAGGATGTCACGGTTCTACTCACGCCAGTGTCTTTGTTCCTGAGTCTCTGGCCTGCGATCTGCAGGATGAAGATATCTGCTCCTTGTCAGTTCTTGCTGGTGTTGAGTAGAATCAGCTTCCCAGCCTTGTCTGGTGCCTTAGTCCCTGAATCTCTATGTTGTAGGTATGGCTGCTATGGCCACCACTGCTCTCCCTGCCACAGCTGCGGCTACCTGCAAGTGCTCAGATCTGTCTCCTTGCCTGGATTTTCCCTCTCTGGCTAAAGAAACTCTCTGTATTGTGATGGGACACTTGGTGTAATTCTCTGGCCTAGGAATGTGCACCAGAAAACTAAAACTGCTTTCTCTGCGAGAGGTTGTTTAGCATGCAGTTTCTTCTCTGCCATCTTCTTCCGAATGCCCTAATAATGCCTTTTATTTTAACATTAAAGTTGTAAGTAATACATTTGAAGTCCTAGTGAAATTTGAAGGTTCAGATTTAAAGTTAAATTTTCAAAATTCCCAAATATTGCATTTTTGCAACCAATATGGAAAACAGGCATGTTTTATCCTCAAGAATGTCATTATTTCATATGCAAAAAGTTAAATAAATATAATATTAATTCAGTGTAATTCAGTGGAAATAAGAAATCATATACTTACGTAATGCATCAATTCCATAGATTATAAGGTCTATCGATCAAAATACTATACTTGTTTTAAGTAGATTACTTAAGACATAAAGCAAGTGATAATTTTCTTTAATCAGTGAAGTTGATATAGAAGTTCTGTGTGCTTGATACATGTCAATTTACACATATGCTTGGCTCATCTCAATGTTATTTGAGGATAACTGAGAAAAGAACTAGAAAAAAAATCACTCAAATGTTTAGCTTTATTTTGTGGCTAAATATGTCTTTTCTATATCTCTTTATTTTATTTGAAAAATCTGGTAAATTTATTTAAGTTACATCAACAATAATGAGAAATAAACAGCCCATAACTCCTTAAAAGACAATTAATAAGAAAACAAAGAAATGATAAAGAAACAAATAGAATGTCATTTTGCACGTGGTCATTGTATATTGTGGTGCTTGGTAATTGTTTATTGTGTGACTATCCCATTAATCTGGCTCAAATCACTAGGGCTACTAGATGAAAATTTCAAAATCTAGAGCAGCTAACACAGCTGTGCAGTTATTTGTGGGTTTCTCTATAGTAGTAGCTGGGCATAAACACTAAAAAGGAAATAATTCTAGTTCTCTGCAGGTAAGAATGTGATAAAAAGCATACTTTTATATTCTTAGATGAAATAAGAAGAACACACCTTCAAAGCTTACTATACCATTAGCCCTTTAAATAACAGTGCCATTTTTAAGACAATACAGAGAATTAAAGTCTTTCATCTCCCCCATCCATTACTGCCACTCACAAATCATTGCCAAGGTAAATTTCTAGTTCTTTTTTACATTTAATTGGCTTAGGAGTAACATAAAAAATAATTCAAGTTGTTGACAAAATTTAATTTAGAATAAGCAAGCAAACGAGATTCAACTCCATAGTATAACCTTTAGTAAAAGTGAATTAAGGAATATGGCATGTCCTTTGTAATGTAATATTAGAAATTAGGGCAAAATTCCAGAAAGAGACTCTGGAAGAAGGAAAAAGAAGTCTTTGATAAGATATATTAAAGATTACCTAGGGACAAGTAATTTTGCCTACCTTTTCTATTATATGATAATGTAACATATTTTTGTTTGCTAATCAGTGAAACTCAAAGAGATTTTTAAATATAATAGGAAAAATGCATAGTCATGAATGAATGAAATTAGGGAGTAGATGGCTCAGGAGCTAGGTGATTCTGTAAAATATTCTCATTATTTTGAATAATCTAGTGTTTATGTGTGTGTGGATTTATGAATGTATTTATGTCTGGGCAGGAAAGTTTGATTATTAGATCATTGCTGGTACACAATGTCTGGAACTTAACCTGAGTCAGAGTGGTAAATACGTGTGTGTGTGTGTGTGTGTGTGTGTGTGTGTGTGTGTGTGTGTGTGTGTGTGTGTGTGTGTATGGGTGTGCCTGCAAGTCTGTATTTAGAAGGAAGAATCTTATTTCCCTCAGGGTATACAATTAATTATATTAGGTATACTACATTAATGACAGCAGATAAAAGTAATTAACATTTCATGCCATATGTTTTTGTTCATATGATTGCATGAACAATCTAAAAAGTTATGTTTGGGGATTGAGTTTTGTGGAAGGTCAACTGAAAGTATAAACTTTTGGAATCTTGAGAAAGATATCAATGGCACATATTTCAGTGTAGATCAAGTTTAGACAACACTTGTAAAGGATATATAACACTATTTGAAAATGCAATATTTATTCATTGTTCCATAGCTACATTATTCATAAATCTGTAGGAAAACAAGTTCAATTATGGAAACATAATATAATGTCATTATTTACTGCATTCAGTTTAACACTTTAGTTTCGTCAAGTCGAAATACCATTTATTTCTTCTGTATAGGAAGGTAAATGCTAAATATTACAATTTGTGCCATAGTTCACATTAGGAAGCTTTGTCCGTATCAATAAGTTTATTTCTTTTGTTTCTGTTTTCCTATTTATAATTCTGTTTTTAAGGACTTTTTCTTTCTCCAAATTTGAGGCTTGAATATACATCATGCTCTCAGTTTTTGGTAACAGTAGTCAGTGTAACATTAGAACCATGCCTCCAGCCCAGAAATTTTTGTAGTTAAATGGAGGTAGAACCTCATGAAATTCCCTACCAGCCTGAGAACCATTATCTCACAAGTGCCATCCTTCTTATTCACTAGAATCATACAGATGAGTCACGGACTCCAAGAGTCAATGACTTTTTATGTCTTATAGATTCCACATTTGCTAGTAATTGTAATAATAAACTACCACAGATTGGGTAGCATTAACACTGTAGATACATTGCCTCTAAGTTTGTGGAACTAGAACTCCAAGATCAAAGTTGGCTTCTTCTGAATCCTCTTTCCTTGGCATACCCATGGCCTTCTGCTTTTCTTGCAGGCGACTTCGACTTAAATGCTGCCTTTGAGATTCTGTTTCCAAATGCATTCATTTTCTAAGGCAATGGGTTGTTGAAGTTTAGTATGATTTCAGTGGGACAGTATCGAACAGATAACATATTACTTAACGGATAGAAAAAAATCTAGAGTTAGAAATTATTTGAATTGGGCATGGAAGTTATGGTTATACCTTAAAAAAATAGGAAAAGAGATAAAGATTTTATTAGAGCTTGTAAAACCAGTATGAAGTCTTTACCTTAGACAAGCCAAATTCTTACCCTGTCACACTTAAATTCCTAGTGATACTGGGGGATTGAACCCAAAACCCTATACTTGTAAAACAGCATCTCTAGTACTGCCATACCTGCATATTGTAATTGGATTGTTTATTTTGAAGTAGTATCACTATGCCTGGGCCTGCTTAGACTGCAGTACTCCTAACACAAACATAATTCATTGCATCCAGCAAATGGTTAGAATTTCTGAAACTTCTTTTTTTGTCTGTGCTTTCCTGGAACTGAAATTCTGTAATCTCTGTTTCCCAAGTAGATAAGATTACAGGTTTGAGCCACTTTATAGAGTAAAAGTATACAATTTAGGGCTGGGAAGGTGGCTCAGTGGTTAAAGCGCTTGCCTTGCATGCCTGAGGCCCTGGGTTCAATTCCTCAGCACCACATAAGCAAAAAGAAAAAAGCTGAAAGTGACGCTGTGGCTCAAGTGGTAGAGCACTAGCTTTGAGCTAAAGAGCTGAGGGACAGTGCCCAGGCCCAGAGTTCAGGCCCCATGACCGGACCCCCCCCAAAAAAAAACCTTGATATTGCCTATATTTGTGCTTAATGTATATAGTCTACCTTAATTTTTGTTTAGTACTCTGAATTGAAAACATTGATTTTCTTGGTATGCATGGCTTTGTTTTGGATGGAATCCCATAACAATAAAAAAAATCTCCCAAAAGTCTATGTCAAAAATCATGGAAAGGAAGGCTTCAGTTGGAAACAAAACACTGATCCTTAAGTTATAAATGCAATATATTTATTATGTTAGTCAATGCTTTCTTAAATATTAGAAGAGAAGGAAGGCAGAAATGTGAAATATGTAAGGTATAATTTTGATAACTTACTGGGCATCTGTAGAAATTCTGTAGTTTTCACTTTATGTTATCTTCCTTTCTTAAAGCTTGCTTTATTAGAACCCTCTGGGTGGATCATGGTTGGACTGATTGGTAACCTTCTCCAGGAAATTAAGATGATTTTAGAAGGCTGATGGTGTGGTAAATAAAGGAATGATCAGAATGAGCACAGATATTGTCACAGAATGAGCCAACCAGGTACAACTGCTGAACAGCAAAACATAGCAAAGGTTCAAGTCTGATGATTCACATTGGAAAATATATAGATAAACATACATATACATATACATATACATGTACATATACATACAAATATATATATACATATGCATATACATATACATACACATACATATTTGAAAAAGTAAGTATCTGGTATAATATAGGGAATCTTGGCCTGACAAGTATAAAATTATATCAAACTGGTTGCACGAAAGCTACAGTAAAATATCAAATGTTTAATATAGATTTTGCATAGATTTTGTAAAGGATGAAAATTCTTCTTTCATTTTATATTTTACAAATATCCATAGTTTGTTTTACGTTTTTTACATTGGAATAGGAGCATCTATACAATAGTGAGAATTGGAATTACACGAAATATGCAACATGTTGGTTCAAGGATGTAATCTTAGCTAGTTAAGAAACGATCAGATAAGTTTATGTTAGGCGAAATGAACCCCAATATAAGAATTCAATTTGTTTTTCTTTCTTGCGATTGTTTCTAACATATTTATAAGATGATTTATTTGTTGCTTTGTATGTCCCTCCCCCATGGTATAAGCCGTGTTTTCTTTTTTTTAATTTAATTTAATATTATTTGTGAAAATACTGTACAGAGGAGTTACAATTACATGGGCAGGATAATGCGTACATTTCTTACCAAGCATTGCAGCCTCCTCCTTTGTTTACACTTCACATCCCTTCCCAGAATCCTCCCTTCCCCCCCAATCCCAATCCTTCTCCTTTCCCCCCTTCCAACCCCCCCGCACCGACATTGTAAAGCTCGTTTTGGACATGACAACTTTTACTTCTCATTGTGGCAACAGGTCCACCTGTATAGATAAACAAGTGGTTTTTCCCATCTCCTCCACATGTTATACTGACATCAAATATAGTGAAAACGGGATATACTGTGGGGGAGGGACATACAAAGCAACAAAGAGATAATCTTATAAATGTGTTAGAAACACATGCATGAAAGAAAAAAAACATTAAAATACAAATCTAAGGGTTCATTTTCCTGACATCACATTATCTGACCTTTTCCGCTTGACTCATACATCTACTAGATATTACAAATGAGGGAAACCATGGGACCTATGTTTCTATGGGCCTGGCTGACTTCACTTAATATAATTTTTTCCAAGTTTTTCCATTTCCTAACAAATGGGGCAATGTCATTCTTTCTGATGGAGGCATAGAATTCCATTGTGTATCTATACGACATTTTCTTGATCCAATCATCTACTGAGGGGCATCAGGGTAGGTTCCATATCTTAGCTATGGTAAATAATGCTGCAATAAACATAGTTGTGCTGGTAGCTTTAGTGTGGTCTTGTTTGTAAACATTTGGGCAAATGCCCAAAAGTGGGATTGCTGAGTCATAGGGGAGCTCTATGTGAAGTCTTTTGAGGAACCTCCATACTGCTTTCCAAAGTGGTTGAACAAATTTACATTCCCACCAAAAATGAAGTAAGGTTCCTTTCTGTCCAGATCCCCTCCAGCATCTGTTGTTGTTAGAGTTCTTGATTTTTGCCGTTCTAACTGGGGTGAGGTGATATCTCAATGTTGTTTTGATTTGCATTTCTTTTATGGCTAGGGAGGTTGAGCATTTCTTCATGTGTCTATTGGCCATCCTTCTTTCTTCTTCAAAAAAATTACTCTAAGTCTTTCGCACACTTATTTATTGGGCAGTTGTTTCTTTGAGGATTTGTTGTTGGGGGGTTTAATTTTTTGAGTTCCAAGTATATTTTAGACATGAGACCCTTGTCCGTTGTATGGCTAGTAAAGATATTCTCCCAATCCATGGGCTTTCTATTGATCTTGCTAGCTATGTCATTTGCCCTGCAGAAGCTCTGCAACTTTATGCAATCCCATTTGTCCAACCTTTCTTTGATTTGTTGTGTTTCCGGGTCTCTATTCAGAAAGTTTCGGCCTGAGCCAAGGAGACCTAGGGTTTCTCCTATTCCATCCTTTAATGTTTTCAGAGTGTCTGCTTTGAGTTCAAGGTCTTTGATCCATTTGGAGTTGATTCTGGTGCAGGGTGATATAAAAGGATCTAGATTTGTTTTTCTACATGTAGTTAACCAATTTTGCCAGCACCATTTACTGAAGAGGCTGTCTTTCTTCCATTCTATTGTTTTAGCTCCCTTATCGAACATTAGATGGCTATAGGTCTGTAGGTTCATTTCTGGGATTTCAATTGTATTCGATTGGTCCTGAGGTCTGTTCTTATGCCAATACCAAGCTGTTTTGATTACTATGGCTTTAGAGTAGAGTTTGAAATTTGGTATTGATATTCCTCCAAGAGTGTTCTTTCCGTTGTGGAGCGTTTTTGCTATTCGGGGTCTTTTATTGTTCCATATGAATTTTTGGATTACCTCTTCTATTTTCTTGAAGAAAGAGGTTGGAATTTTGATAGGTATTGCATTGAATTTGTAGATAGCCTTGGGAAGTATTGCCATTTTCACGATGTTAATCTTTCCAATCCAGGAGCATGGGAGAATTTGGCATTTCTTAAGTTCTGTGGTGATTTCCTTTTTTAAGATTTTATAGTTTTCATCATAGAGGTCCTTCACTTTTTTAGTTAATTCCTACTTATTTTATTTTTAGTGTGGCTATTGTAAATGGAGTTGATTTCCTAATTTCAGCCACACTTTTCTCATTGTTGGCATACAGAAAAGCCATTGATTTTGGGGGGTCAATTTTATAACCTGCTACTTTGCCAAAGTTTTGAATCAGCTTGAGTAATTTGGGAGTGGAGTCTAATGGATTCTTTAAGTACAAGACCATGTCATCTGCAAAGAGGGAGATTTTTATTTCTTCCTTCCTTATTTGGATCCCCTATATGTATCCATCTTGTCTTATTGCTGTAGCTAGGGCATTCTAATACTAGATTGAAGAGAAGTGGAGAGAGTGGGTATCCTTGTCTTGTTCCTGAGTTAAGAGGAAATGGCTTCAGTTTTTCAACATTGAGTATAATGCTGGCTGTAAGTTTGTCATATACAGCCTTTATTGTATTGAGGAATGTTCTATGGATTCCTAACTTTTCCAAAACCTTCATCATAAAGGGGTGTTGGATTTTGTCGAATGCTTTTTCTGTATCTATTGAGATAACCATGTGGTTTTTATTCTTGCTCCTGTTGATGTGATGAATAATATTAATTGATTTGCGTATATTGAACCAGCTTTGCATCCCTGAAATGAATCCTGTTTGATTCTGGTGTATGATTTTTTTGGATGAGTTGTTGAAGTCGATTGGCCAAAATTTCGTTGAGAAGTTTTGCATCAATGTTCATCAAAGAAATGGGTGTATAGTTCTCTTTCTTTGATGAATCCCTGAATGGTCTAACCTGCTGTCAAGACTCTCTACTTTGTTTTTAATCTCTTTTCCTTCTAATTGGTCAGCTTTGATGGTTTCAAGTTCTTTGTTGAAGCTCTGTTTTAGGTCTTGTATGAATCTCTTTACTTCCTTAATTTGGTGTTCAGTGTTTGTCCTCAAATCACTTAGTTGATTGGATATGCTTTCTTTGGACTCCCATTCCTTCTGTTGGGTTCCATTCAGCATTCCCTTTGTGGTCTCCCTGACTTCCTTCAGCTCTTTCTTAATGGATTCCATGAATGCGTTTATTGATCTTTGTGTATTCTCTACCTGGTCTCTCAATTCCTGTATTACTCTTGATTAGCTTCCTCCCGATCGTGGGATTCCTGCAGTTCTCTTTGAGTGTTCTCAGCCTGCTCATGCCATTCCTCACTTTCTCTTTGAGTACTCTCAAGTTGTTCACGCAATTCCTGTATCAGTTTTTGAGTAGCTTCCTCACCCTTATGATATTCCTGTGTAAATTTTGGGGTTGCCTCCTCTCTCTCCATATCACACTCATAGAGAGTCCTTTGTAAGTTGTCAAACTTCTCATTTATCATGTTTGCCACCAGTGTTTGTAGGGCTATTTGGGAACTCTCTTCTGGATTATTCATTATCTGTTCTGACCCCTGATTATCAAGATTGGGAATTGAGATACCCGGATTTGCTATTTTTCTTGTGTTTTTTCCGGCTTACTCTGCCCATTTGAGATGAAAATAGCACCAGTTTTGTGCTAGAATACTATCTTAAGGCAACCATCAACCAAACTTTGCATTTGTACAGTCAATAGTCTACAGATACAATCTAGTTCAACAGATACATGTATTCAACATCAAACAAGTATATGTTAATGGTCTTTGAACCGCAGAGAAAAATTTGGAAAACCAGAAATTTTTAGGGTTAGGGAGACATGTGGGTAAAAAATAGGAATAGATTGGTGTGGGGAGGCACAGGGAAAGTTAACTATGTCCTAATCTCAATGCAGGAAATAGGTTGGGTAGGATGCAAGTAAAGAGAGAAAGAAAAAGAAGAAAGGGAAAGGGACATGAAAAGAGACCAGAAAAAAATAGAAACGTAAAAGTTAATATAATTATGGAGATTAAAAAACCATCTATTTAGAGAGGAATGTGAATATATTGGGAGAAGGGGAGGGACATTGAGGAGATGTGAAAAATTTAAAAAAAATTCTTAAAATACTATATAGATATAAAGAGGTAGTACTGCTATTAAGGAATTTAAGTCTCAGAGGTTTTGAATTGAGTTATAAATTTGTGGATTAAGTGTGTACACAATAGGGGATAGGGTCTACTAGTTAACTACGGGTTTATCTGAGGATGTGCAGGACAAAAGTTAAGTCACATAAAGAAAAAAAGAGAGGAAAAGGTGAAAAGGATACGAAAGGGAGAAAAAAGATCAGAAGTTCAGTAGAGCTAGACAAAAAACAAAAAGATAATTAAGAAATAAAGAAAGAGAGAAGACAAGAAAAAAAAGGAAAATGCACATTCACATATTCCTCAAATAAAAATTATGAGAGAAAAAAATAGTTACTGGAAAACAGTTTTTTTTTTCAAAAAAGGCAAAAATTACAGATTAATAAAAGTTTTAGAAAAGGAAAAACAATTTATATATTTATACATACATATATATATATATATATATATATATATATATATATATATATATATATATATATATATATAAGGTACCAAAAAAAAAAAAGAAAAAAAAGGAGAAGAAAAAAGAAAAAAAAAGTTCTTTGATTTTTTTTTTTTTTGATTTTTTTGGGAGGGGTTGGAAGAATCCTGTATCTCCCTTTTGTCTGTAACCAGCCTCTTGTTGGAGTTTCTGGTCAGCTTGACATCCTGTGGCTTGATTGGTTTCTTAAGTAGGTTTGTTCTCACAGGCAGAAAAATGCTATTCTTTACCCAAGATTTTGAGATCCCCCTTCCAGGTTAGTTTAATGGGAGGGTGATCTGCTTTGAGAATCACAAAAGAGGGGGATGCAGTGATGAGGCTATGTTCTGGGTAGAGTTGAGGCATTTTAGCAAACAGTAGCTTTTCCCTGGGGCTATTTTGTGAAACATTCACAGAGCCCAGCCTGGAGCCATTTTCAGGGTTTCAGTTTTTCAATTGATTGTGGAGGCTGCTAGAGGTAGGGGCAGCCTCTGGCTCTGGTTACCCTGTGAGGAAAGCCACTCCAATGGCTGGCACCTGAGCTGGGTGACTTTTCCCTGGATGGAGCTGAGTCTGGCACGTCACTTCACCATTAAGTTCTTGTGACCTGCTAAATGACTCATTTTATTCCAAGGCCTGAGTTGGAGCTGGCAGCTCCTCCGAGCTTTGTCGGTATCCAAGATGGAGTTCAGCAGTGCTGGGGGGGAGGGGTCACCTTCCCTGGGAAGGAGTGAGGACATCAGTCTTCTACTCATGCCGAGTCTTGGATCCTGGGTCGTCTCTGGTCTGCAAACTGTAAGATGAAGATGTCCGCTCCTTGTCAGTTCTTGCTGGTGTTGAGTAGAATCCGCTCACCCTCTGCATCTGGCTCCTTTGTCCTGTAATCTGTGGCTCAGGTATGGCTGCGGTCTCAGCCGCGACCCATCGCAGCAGCTGCTGGCAAGCCTTCAGTTGTGTCTCCTTGCCTTGGCTTCCCCTCTCTTGTCTAACTCTCTGTCCTGTGATGGCACACTTGGTGTGATTCTCTGGCTTAGGACTGCTCACTGGAACTCTAAAACTGCTTTCTATGCGAGAGCTTGTTCAGATTCCAGCTTCTCCTCCGCCATCTTCCCGGAACTCCTAAGCCTTGTTTTCGCTGTATTTGATGTTGGTATAATTTGTGGAGGGGAAGGGAAAAAACAAATTGTTTAAATAGGGATACAGGTGGACTCATTGCAACAATGAGATGTACAAGAGGTTATGTCGAAAAACTAACTTCACAATTATGGCGGGAGGTGGGGGCTTGGAAGAGCGGGAGGATGGGAAGGGATGGGAAGGGGAAACAAAGGAGGAGGCAAAAATGCTTGATAAGTAATGTACTCATTACCTTCCCCATGTAATTGTAACCCCTCTGAAAGTATATTGACAATTTAAAAAATGAGAGAAATGGGAAAAAAAGAGATTGAGATCTGAAGATCACAGTTCAAAGCCAGCCTGAGTAAGAAAGTTCATTAGATTCTTATCTCCAATTAACTACCACTTCAAATTGTATGTAAAGCACTGGGCTTGGCCACAAAAGCACCAACCAGGCCCTGAGATTAAGCTCTATGATCAACAGAAAAAAACACAAAAAACAACATGGAATTAGATATTTTATAAGGAAGCACATTTTAGTATACTCTATGAAAGACCCTAGTCCCCTAGGATACTTTCGTCAACAGTAGGGCACCCCAGAAAACTCAGACTCCAGGCCGGGAGATGCAATAAGCAAGAGGAGTTTATTTGACGTTTGCGCAAACGGACTCTCTGTCCCGAGCAGACAGGGAGCCCCGAGCAGCGGTTACAAGCCTTCTTTTAAAGGCAAAAACCACAAGATTAATGCATAACACAAAGCATCCCATGATTGGTCCATTTAAAGGTCACCATATACACCCACAATCACTTTGCCACGTGGGAAATTTTGTAACACTCTTTGTAAAATGACTGGCCCATAGTTGGTTTAAGGGGGGGGTTTACATGGTTACAGGCCTATGATTGGTTGACACTTGGCTTAGCTTGTGGTCTTGCCAGGTGGTCGTTATCTCAAGGTCCTGTCTGGGGAATTTCTAAATGCGAACTGAGGAACACGTACTGTCTGTTCTTTATCTACGACCACTGACCTTGTCCTGGGGCAGACATCTGGGCTTTGAGACTTTACCCAATTCCTTATTTCCAGGGGGGGGGGAGGTTGGTGTTACCTCAAGCAAGCAAGTTTACAGAAGCAGAGTCAGCAGTTAGTAAATTGTAAAATGGATGCAGCCCTAATTTTTCTAATTCTTCATTCCCCACTTCTTCTCTGGAGTAATGTTAATCTTAAAATTTAGGGTGTCTCTATATTTTTTGTGGGGTGTCAGTTGTTTTTAGTGCTTGGTAATGAGACCTCAGAACTAATAGATGGACTGCGCTGATTTTTTTTTACAAAAGACACCAGTCTGTTAAGTATACAAGGTCCGATTGTAACAAAAGTAACAGTACCAGAGCCCCTTACATTTTTTTTTTACCAGTCCTGCCTCCGTGTATCACAGTTAACTTAATTTTATACCAGCTGTACTTGTAAGCTCCAATTTTAAGACATACTCATACCATTTGCAACATACTCATACCATTTGCGACATACTTAAACTTTCTGAGGTTTGTCTTTTTTCCCTTTTTTTTCCAAACAATTAAAGACAATCCTTACTTTTTAAATCCTTTCTTATCTAAAGGGGATACCAATTTTTCCCCAATTCCCTTCCCAAGGCTTTCTTTACTACCCCCCTCTCCTTTACAATTTTCATTGATAACACACTCAGGTGATTACCATTCTAGAGCCAAACTAGCATGTCATCATAGAGTGGATTTTCAGTCACTATGCACTGAAGTGCCTAAGACAAGCAAGCCAGTGATACCCTTGTCCTCAATATCCACTGTGGGAAGAGTGGGTTTCTGGATATTACCCAAAAGAATGTCCCACAAGATCTTAGATTTAGCAGCAGTCAACCAGGAATCAGACTCAGATGATGGAATCAGGCAGGAGTTTCTCCAGGTGGCTGTCAGGCCGTCTTTGAACTTTACCCATTAGGGTATGCAGCAGCAGCAGCAGCAGCAGCAGCAGCAGCAGCAGCAGCAGCAGCAGCAGCAGCAGCAGCAGGATCTCTCAGTGGCTCCAAGGGACTGTCACACCTCATGCACGGTTGTAAATTCCTACACAGACTGGTTAAAAATACATTGCATAAGCTTGGCAGGCTTTGATCCTGCTGATTTTAAGATCTTTAAACAATAGTCCAGGACAATTTACCAAAATCACAACTTTTTACTAACCAGATATTTTTGTAAATAGACACAGAAGGCTCAGAAGGCTTAGTCTTGTTGCCATCTCTGACAGATGCAGTTGTACACCGACAACTGTTAACACTATTTTTTATGCCTTTTTTAAAAAATTATTTTATCTATTTTGCCTCATTTCTCCAAAACTGACTCTGGACCCTTGATCTTAAAAAGGGGGTAGAAGGGCGAAGGTCCATCTTCTGTAACTTCTTCAAGCTGACTTCAGGGGCGTTGATCCTACCTAGCCAGGAACCTATAACCTTAGCCTATTTTACAAAGAGGCCATCAGGGTTAGATGTCATTTAGAACAATATTTAACTTTTGACAAATGCACAGACCTTTTCTCCGGCTACAGCAGTGTAGCTTGTTTAGCACCCTGGTTTGCAAAAACATCTTTCTAGATGGCTTAGGAATGTGATCTCTAAAGATCCCAACAATGCCTAAATTACCTTTGCAGGCCTTTAGACAGATATCAATAGAAACACACTCTCGGGTTTATAAACTTTTTTCTGAGCAGATGAACTTCATGTAGCTGATGTCAGCTCAATAGTTACTGTCAATTAAAGCACATAAAGGGGTTGAGATTTAAACTATCCCCCACATTTTATAACATTAGCTTTTTATTATCACAGAGGACTGGCAAGTTCCTGTCCCTTACAAGGTAGTCATGAACATTAGGCATGCTTTTAAACTATCTTCCTATGACCTCCCGGCTCTGACCAGTTTTGAAGGGCCACGCACAAATGACTCTAGGATCTGACATTTCTGCCATCCAAGCAGTGGCTTACTGCCTCTGGATGCTCCTCCATTGCTTTTGTCCCAGGAGTGTCTTCTCCACATTTGGATAAATGCCTCATCGGCATTTCCCTGGACTTGAACTCGAGGCCTGAGCACTGTCCCTCAGCTCTACAGCTCAAGGCTAGCACTCTGCCACTTTGAGTCCCAGACTCGGTTCTTGAATGATGTCCCCTAACTCTTCAGTCCAGGGCTAGTACTCTGCCACTGTGAGTCTCGAGCTTGGGGCTTGAGTACTGTCCCCTGACTCTTCAGTCCAGGGCTAGTACTCTGCTGGCTGAATAGAGGTGACAGTCTCACAGGAACCTTTTTGTGCCCTGGCTGGCTTTGAACCAGTTTGCAGATTAGTGAGTCTTATAAAAGGCCATTTTACTCCAATTAAAAGCAACAAGGTGGTCAACATAGAAGTAGCTTTTAAGCATGCTCTTACCTGAAACTTGTTAAGAGCCAAAGTTACATCTGACAAACTGTTAAGAATCCTCTGTGCTTTGCTCTGGGCTTGCTGGAAACTTAAAAAAAAACCTATAAGAGCAAACTGGAATAGCAATCATTTTGATAATCCTAATTTTTTTTCTTCTTTGTGCAAATTGAGGCCAATGTTAAGAACAATTTTACATTTAAACTTTATACCCAAAAATCCATTCCCTATTTTTTTAAAAACCTATTAATCACCTTTAATATTTTATACTTTAGTTTTCATTTGCATTCTGAAAAGATCCCTTGAAATCTTGAGGCCAAGTGTCACTCATTGCCTCTTGGTGGCTTGTTTTAAAACAGATACACATTAAAAATTTTAAACTCAAATGACAATTTTTCCTTAATGCAAGAATTACAGTCACCATTACTATACCACAAAGCTAGACTTAACACCTTTATAATTTTTAAAAACATCCTAATTGTAGAACATAATTGAAAGTAAGCCACATTATATAAATAACTTTTAACCCTCTTTTTAAGTCCTTCCTAATTTTAATGTTAACACATCCAAGGGGAAGTTTTAGCAATACTAATCAGATCATCACAGCACTCAATTTTAACCATCATGTTTTCAGTGTCTGTCTGCAGGGAAAAGAGAGAACAAAGATGGGCCACTCAGCCCCTTCTATGGAATGGGCATACACCCAATCTGACTCTTTAGGGTTAGATGAACTGTGTTTGTGCCAGCTTGCCCTGTTTTACCATGTGTCGACTCCTCCCAGGGCCTGTCCCACCATGCATGTCCAGCTGAACTGCACTTCTGCCTGTTCACCCCTCACCCCTAAAGATAGGTCTTCTGTTGGCTTCTAGTTTTTCCTTTTCTTATCTCTTGGTTCTTGAATGAAATACACAGTTTTTATACAGACCGAACAGTTAACATCTTTGACAGTGTTAAACTAACCTTTACATTTAAAATTTTAATATTTATCCCAAATTTTAGCCAAGGGAACTTAATCCCAAACAGCCAATGCATTTTTGTTAAGCCAGATAACTTGATTACAGTATAAACAGTCTTATGCATTTTAAAACATTAGTTTTTTTAAAATACCAGATTTCCTAATTTGCAAGTTAAACAATCTTTAAAAAGCCATTTAAAACAATGTGAAGATTTTTTTTTTTTTAGAATTTTTGGTAATGTCCAAACCTCATAACCTTTTGAATTTTAAATTTAAACTCACCCAATTGTTACAGCATGCTGACAATTTTGATCTTTGAATACATTTACAGACACACATACAAAACACTCACACAGATCTTAAAGTGCGCAAAAATCAAAATCAGTCGTACGTACACCTTTTAAAGTTTTTAAACAAAAATTTAAGACAGTATTTCTTTTAAACTAGGTACCTTTGTTGGGCTTTATTTTTCCAGAGCTTGCTTATCTAGCAAGGCAATTCACTAATTAGTCTTTTGAATCCCTTCTGTTGGAGGAGGGCTGGGGGAGGGGGTCACCTGAAACTAAACTAGCCAGATTTTTTAAATCCAATTTTAGACAAGAGCACTTTACAAATTGTTACATTGTCAGGACTAGCTGAAAAAGACCAAACCAGGCACACAGCCTTCTACACCCTCCCTGCTGGCAGCCTCCATAAGGAGAAAATGCAGCCTGAGGCTTGAAGGGAACCAAACTAGCCCAGTAACCTTCCATGCTTCAAAGGAGGATGGGCATAGCAGGTCTGTGACTGAGCCCAGCTGGAACTTTTATTTCCCCAGAGATGTTCAAATAAATAACAAAAACACAGATAAACACAAAAACCAATGATCCACATTTAAAACTGGTACCAATTTTAAAACAGAACTAGACAAGAACTGAAGGCTGAGTTGGGGACTAATGGGCCCCAGTTTATCCCTATCGGAACTCTGTGCTGTTCTCACTCAACAAGCTGAATCCAGAGTCTGCTGGGTGAGCCTGCCACACTCACCCAGAACTTCCCTACCCCAGAAAACATAAAACAAACACACACACACTAAAGTTAACAAGAGAAACAAGTGGCCATAAAGACAAAATCAAGTCTCAGTGAATGGGGTGACATCTCACCACCATTCACTTACCAGGGAACTCAACACCCCTACTCACCTCCGGAGGATTTTTCTCTGAGATTCCTGCAGACGTTGACCCAGGGGCCTTCCAAGGCGGAGGAGAATTGCCAGTCATCTTGGGGCAAGGGAAAGAAGTCCCTAGCGGCCATCCCCTCAGACTGACAGGTTCTTCCCCACGTTTAGACCCCCCCCCCCCCCCCCGAGCCAAGGCCCGAGGCTGAGATCTAAGTGAGGCCACTCGCAGGTGGTCAGTGGTAGCTTTATAATTGACAAAGAAGCAAGTTACAAAAGCAGAACCAGCGGTTTTTTTTTTAAAAACGCACTAGGAAAAGGTCTCAGGTGTCCTAGGAGTGGACTCGCTTGTTGACCCATTTCCGTGAAAGTCACAAAACAAACACCAAAGACAATTAATGTCAGACAGACACAGACAAGACTAGACAAACGCCGCGCGGTCCCCGAGTGAGCACAAATGAGGAGAGAAACTTCAGAAGGGAGAGACCGGCCGTGCTTTAACTCCCCCAAACACAGAGACACTCGGATCTCGTCCCCCCTCCACGCGACCCTGGAGTAGGATTCCAGGGCGGGACTAGGGTAGTGGGCATGTCTGCTTTTCCCTCTAGTCCACCACAAATTCACGCACCCTGGGGTAGAAGCCCAGGGCGGGACCAGGGTAGTGGGCACGTCTGCTTTTTCCTCTGGTCCACCACACACATCCTTTACAGGCACTTTTGGATCCCCAAAACATAAAATGAACACGACAAACACGAAAGACAAGAGCTCTATCTTACCTCCTGCCGGTCCTGTAATCTGGGGTTTGGGGGCGCCTGGTTCCCGGCCAATACACCAAATGAAAGACCCTAGTCCCCTAGGATACTTTCGTCAACAGGAGGGCACCCCAGAAAACTCAGACTCCAGGCCGGGAGATGCAATAAGCAAGAGGAGTTTATTTGACGTTTGCGCAAACGGACTCTCTGTCCCAAGCAGACAGGGAGCCCCGAGCAGCGGTTACAAGCCTTCTTTTAAAGGCAAAAACCACAAGATTAATGCATAACACAAAGCATCCCATGATTGGTCCATTTAAAGGTCACCATATACACCAACAATCACTTTGCCACTTGGGAAATTTTGTAACACTCTTTGTAAAATGACTGGCCCATGGTTGGTTTAAGGGGGGGTTTACATGGTTACAGGCCTATGATTGGTTGACACTTGGCTTAGCTTGTGGTCTTGCCAGGTGGTCGTTATCTCAAGGTCCTGTCTGGGGAATTTCTAAATGCGAACTGAGGAACACGTACTGTCTGTTCTTTATCTATGACCACTGACCTTGTCCTGGGGCAGACATCTGGGCTTTGAGACTTTACCCAATTCCTTATTTCCAGGGGGGGGGGGAGGTTGGTGTTACCTCAAGCAAGTAAGTTTACAGAAGCAGAGTCAGCAGTTAGTAAATTGTAAAATGGATGCAGCCCTAAATTTTCTAATTCTTCACTCTACATTGTTAGAAAGACTAGACTCCTGAGTTAGAGTTATAACCTACCATACTAAGTGATATTGTCCATTTATTAAGCAGAAAGGCTTTTTCAGATTTACAAGTTTGAAGGTTTCAGTGTATGTTCATTCAGTTGCTTATGTTGCTTTGGGGGCATACGACAAGGCAATGTGGATGTGTGGGGTGTGTCAAAGAGAAATGATTTTGACCTAGAATGATCAAAAGATAAAATAAGAAAGAAGATGAGAGTCTATGTTCTCATGGGTTTCACTCTGAAGAACTTAATCTCCAGAAGAACTATTCAGGAATTGTCTTCAGTCTGGGAGGAAATCGAAAGTCATTTTTCTTTTACACATAGCTCTTTCTGGGGAATTCTAAATCAAATGGCAACATCTTCTCCAATGATAATGACTTGTCCAGGGGTGGACGCATATAGATATTTCTATAAATTCTAATAAGATCTCAGCAGACTAAATATTTTATGGAATTTCTATTAAAACATTTTCCTTGCACACTGACTGGGTCTTCTTTCTACATGATTGTATATCTGTGTGTTTGTGTGTAAATTTGTGTTTGAATAAACTGATATAACAACGTAGAGATAAAAGTATTAGTATGGCCTTTTGTTTTTCTTCTCATATCATGAAAACCTGCCACAATTCCCAAAAAATTCCCATCCAACATTCAAACATTAATGCTGTCCCAAAAGTTCTGGTACATCCACCTCATTTAAAACATCCATGCTATATGAAAAATTTAAGTCTTCCAATTACATTGTCAACAAAGAAACAACGTACAATATTTGTTTTAAAAATAGCTAGACTGTAGAACACGTTAGCCAGAAAATTGAAGGAATATATATTATGGGATTTCATTTAAATATTTAGTCACTTAAATGGATATTCTATATGTACTACTCAAAACCCTTTTGAGCTACATAATTGCAAAACTCATCTATTACCATCTTCTATGAAGACAGTCCTTGCTGAAAACAATCCAAATGTGGTAAACAAATTTACACGTATGCCATTGTCAAACGCTGCATTTCTAAATCATGGAACTGACAGAACAATTAATGCCTGTGAAAAGCTAGTTCTAAGGAGTATGGAAAGGGAATACATTGCATCATAAGTGGAAAAATCCACAGATGTTTCAGGTTGGGCTTCGTTATTGGCATTTGTGAGATATATTTTGGAAAGCACAAGGAATGAAAGCATGCCGTTTGTAAAACTTTGCTGGGAAAGAAAACTTTTTGAAATGTTTGAAATGAGAATACAGACAATAGAGTGGCTAAGATGTTGGATGCAGCTTTAAATACAGACTGAAACAAGGCAAAGAATGGGAATAAAGTTTTTCCTTATCAAATGTTTTCTGGGTATATTGTGCGATACACTATAATAATGAAATGATCATTTCTTTAAAAAAAAGGAAAAATTACTGTCACCTGTTGAATTTCTTTTTTTAAATTTAATTTAATTTAATGTTTTTATTGGGAAAATACCATACAGAGGGTTTACAATTACATGGGCAAGATAATGAGTACATTTCTTATCAAGCACTGTAGCCTCCTCTTTGTTTCCCCTTCCCATCCCTGCCCATCCTCCCCTCGCCCCCCAACATATATCTCCCCCCGCACAAAAGTTGTAAAGTTCGTTTTCGACATAAAGACTTGTACATCTCATTGTTGCAATGGATGCACCTATATCCCTATTTAAAGGATTTCTTTTTCCCCTTCCCCTCCAGAAATTACACCGACATCAAATACAGTGAAAGCAGGGGTTATACAGTGGGGGGGGGGACATACAAAGCAACAAAGAAATACTCATAAATGTGTTAGAAACAATCATATGAAAGAAAAAACATTTGAATACATATCTTAAGGTTCATTTCCCTAACATCAACTTATCTGACCTTTTCTGCTTGACTCAGACATATACTAGATATTGCAAATAAGGGAAACCATGGGACTTATGTTTCTTTGGACCTGGCTTACTTCACTTAATATAGTTTTTTCCAAACCTTTCCATTCCCGAACAAATGGGGCAATGTCATTCTTTCTGATGGAGGCATAGAATTCCATTGTGTATATATACCACATTTTCTTGATCCATTCATCTACTGAGGGGCATCTGGGTTGGTTCCATATCTTCTTATCAAGCATTGTTGCCTCCTCCTTTGTTTCCCATTCCCATCTCTTCCCATCTCTCTCCCCTCCCCTGCCCCCTTCTTCTCTCCCCTCCCCTCTGCCAAAGTTGTAAAGTTCATTTTTCGACATGTAAATATTCAAATATTTTTGCTTTTATGCAATGTTTCTAACATATTTATCAGATGAATTCTTTGTTGCTTTGTATGTCCCTCCCCCACAGTATAACCCCTGCTTTCACTGTATTTGATGTTAATATAATTTGTGGAGGGGAAGGGAAAAACAAATCGTTTAAATAGGGATACAGGTGGATCCATTGCAACAATGAGATGCACCTGTTGAATTTCTTTTTAAAGTGAATTTTAAATGAAAAGAATGAAGAAATTTAGATGGTTAATAAAATATTATCAAGAATTTTTTTTATTTTTTCTTAAAAGTTAAACTGAAAGACTAATACTCCATTAAGACTATTATATATAGTAAGTTTCCTGTCATTTATTTTCCTTTTGTCCCTCCTTTTTGGAGGTGATATAAATTTGTTTTTTCAGAAAGACAATCTGGTCTTAACCACTACACACAAAATTTATGCTGTCCTCGAATCAGAGAGAATTTTTTAAAATTAAATTAAGACAATAGTAGGCTCATTTTATGCTAACACAAAATATAAACACCAATGACATTTTTCACTGAACAACCACTCATAAATAATCATGAAACAATAAAGTTAAAATCAATGTAATTTTTTTTTGTCAGTCGTGGGGCTTGAACTGTTGGCCTGGGCACTGTCTCTCAGTTCTTCTGCTCAAGACTACCACTGTATCACTCAGCCACAATGACAATTCTGGTTTTCAGATGTTTTATGGGAGATGAGTCCGGTGTCGTTTTCTGCCCTTGCTGGCTTTGAATCACTATCCTCAGATCTCAGATTCCTGAGTAGCTAGATCCAAGCCCAGAACCAAGTCCATTTTAAAAAAGCAAGTTTATTGAAATTTCAGCCTTTTTTCCAATAAACAATGTTATTTTCAGCATTAATTTACAGCTATGAGTTATTTTTAGGTGTAAATTTCATTTTTTTAAATATAATTTTTACTATTTCTCATTTTCTCACAAAATACACTGTAATTGACTTTCCAAAAAGTCAATTATTACATATTATTTTACACACTATCATTATTACACTGTATATTACATATAGTGTGAAGTGAAAATAGTTTGGCCCATTTCATATAAATGTGTAGATTTTATTTTATTTAATTTTAGCATTATAAATTCACATCTGTGTTTTAAAACTGAGGAAAGAAGAATTTAGAGTTAAAATCAAATATGAATGTGTAGTGTGTCTCAATTGAACCAAAAATTCTGAGTTCACACAGACAAAATTATTTTCTTTCCACTAAAGAGTTTGAAGTAATACCATTGGAAACAGTGAAGCAAGAGGAAGAAGAATTCAAATCATGTCAAACATTGTCTCTGTTATTCTGCTACTCCCTCCATTAAGAAGACCTGCTCATTCCCAGTTGTCACAAAACTTCAAATATCTTAGAATTCTATTTGGAAAAGATCTGAATCACTGATGCTTTTTGTGCTTTATGTTATATGAAAAAAAAAAGACACAAAACAATTAAAATAAAATGCACACATGTGTTGAAGTCACCACAGCTGAAAAAACAACCAACAAAGTAGAACTCCAGCAGGAACAAACATATGTTGTGCCCCCCTTTTTTGTAAATACTAAAACCTAAAATACATATTAATTTGAGTAGAGCCAACACCTGAGCACACTAGTTACCCTGGCTGGGTTGGAGCATAAAGACAAATCTTCACTAGAATGGAGAGGTACCTGTCTCCATTCACCCAGTGCACTGTCAATGGTTTCTGCCCTTACTATCCTCCATTTCAATGCACTTTCCAGCCTGTGTGATTTCTCTCTAAATCTCATCATTATCCCAACATAAAACCATCATCCAAGAATCTTTTCTTTCAGAGTTGTTTATTTGCTCACAATCAAAGACACCCTATTACCTAGACAGGTTGTTTTGAATTGCAACTCCTCCCGTGAGCCCCCATTTTCTCTAAGGGGAACCAGAAGGCTGGGTTAGCTGAGTTTCAAATGAGAACAGTCTGACCAGTCTCTGTCTCAGAAATAAGGTTGTGTTAATTTGTAATTAAATTCATCTAGATGAACCTAATATATCAAATCCCTTGAATGGATCGAATTGTTTAAAACAAATGTAACTATGTGAAGTATGATCTGCACATATTTAGAAGAATAAAATGTGACAATATCAAATCACAAAAATCATGACATACTTAAAAATTCAGAAATTCAATGAATAAGTCCAATATTATCCATATTGAGAACTAAATACTACTGATTTAAGAAGAACAAAATATCCAAAAAATAGAATTTGAGCAGTGTACATGACTGTACATAATTTAAACTACTCCAAATTACATGATTGTAGAAGACTGGATGTGGATTATGTAAAGGAAAACATCAGCACATTATATAAATGAAATTAAAATTTCATGAAAGGAGAGAAGTACTTTCTAGAAAATAATATTTTAAGAAATGGTGGTCAAAATCTTTCTAGTACTGACAATATTGCATACCTTTTAGTTAGATACAAAAAAGACCCAAGTTACATGAGCTGATTTGAAACTTTGGCAAAGTAGCAGGATACAACTGTAACAATATTATGGATATTTAGTATGGCATGGAATTCATTTCCTCTTTGATCTGACAAATGAATATATGAAAGAACATAATTTCTCCAACTAAATATCAAGATCTAACTAAACGTATAATCAGAAAACTCATCATGCAAGCCATAGTACAACTGGGGTAAAAGAAAAATCAGTCATACAGATTCTGTATTTATTTTCAATGTTGAGTTTTCATAAATTATTTCCATTAGTTTGCATTTTAAAAACATTGTATTAAATGATGTATACCTTGGTAATTTTGGATGGCTCCTTAAATTTTGTTCTGAATATATTGTATCACTTTAGTTCCTAACCCATGAAATGATGTTGATTACAAAACAAATGCTAATAACCAATGTTTATAACACACAAAATCTCATAAGCATGATACCAGTAAGCATGGGTTAACTTTGTGATATCATGGTCTCATGACTGATGAGATCTATCTGCATGAGTATTGTTGTACCTAGATTCCTCAGCCTAAATTTAGCCACTGTTAAATATGTTTATATCTATTTATCTATATATACGGATATATATATATATATAATATATATAATATATATATATATATATATATATATATATGTAGGTATGTCTGGCACCATCAGATATTAAACCTGAGTATAAAGCCTAAGGAAAATGATAAGGTAAAAATTTAGCTTTTCTGGATATATACAAAAATGCATTGTTTTAAAGTCAACCTATTTCTCCAAAACATTTTCAGCATTTCCTTTCTATATGTATTATTCTCAAGAAGGGAATGGGGAATGTGAGAAGAGGACTAAAAAAGCATTGTCTTCAAATATACATAATTTGGAATTACCTCTTTATTTTGTTATAGGCATTTTTGATAAAAAATTTTGTGTAATCGATTTCCTGGTCAGGTATAATATATCCTAATTGCATACACCAAAGTACATTCAGAAAATGGAATATAGAAATTAAGTAAAGAAAATATATTCAATAAATATCAAAACGTATATGCCTATAGAGATAATATTTTTAAGATTACAATGGAAATATTCTAATATAATAATTAATTTGATTGAACAATTAAATATTGACAGTATTTAACTAGAATACTTTAATGCTACTTGGACAAGATTGTCCTTCTAAATTAGCAAAACCAGTTTCTCCTTTTAATTCATCACGGAAATATCTGAACAAATGAACTCATAACAACTAGAATGAATTTTTGTCTTTTTATTAGCAAATATTAATTTCCCAAAGTATTTTTATTGTGTTATACACATATGTCTACATAATATAGCTTGCTAAATATTATTCTTTTCATTAATTTGATTATCCTGTTTTTATATGTTTTATTATGTCATCATACTAACTTATACAGTATTTGAATATATTTACTGCACACTATTTCTCTTCATGTCCTCACTCATTTCCCAAACTTAAATAGTTCCATCTTTTACACCTGGCTCAGGCATTTTATTTTCTGGGTCTAGTGTCTGCACATGAGAAATCTAGTATTTGATTTTCAGGGTATAGCTTATTGCTTTAATGTGAAGTTTTCCAGTTCCTTCTCTTTTGTTGAATATGGTATGATTTCATTATTATGTGTGGCTAAATAATACATCATTGTGTATATATGTACTTATATATATATATATATATATATATATATATTACAATTTATTCAGTCAGTGATTAAGGAACATGTAGGTGAATTCTGTAGTTTTTTAAATTTTTATGGGGAGAAAGAAGGATGTAAATAATGATGCTTGGAAAGAGAAACATGCTCTTTAGGAGGGCACATTAGTATTTCCTCTCAGCTGCTCTTTCATCAGTATTTCAATAATACATTATATTTAAAATATAAATTACATTTGCAAAGGTGTTCTGTTTCAGTATCTATAATATTTTTATTACAGTGTCACATTTAGTATGTCATGTGAGTATGGAAATGATGTGAGCATGACTATGTATGCATGTTTGTATATGTAGCTGACTCTAAGAAAACTGAGTATATGTGAGATACAGGATTCAAATAATAGTTTCAGACCTATACATTGCTAAATTGATGTACATGTCCTGTTCGTGGAGTGTGATTTCAAGATCACATTTTGGTAGGTTTCATACCAAGTAAGTAGATGTTTCTAATCCAAAATTATAAGGAAGAAAACAACTACTCTGTTTCATAATCATTTAGTCTTAGTACTCAAGACAATGTAATAAGTGTAAAAAATTATTGAGAGTATGATGGGTCAGTGGTAAGTCTTTAGAAACTCTACATTTTTCCCCAAAATCTTCAGATGTACTCTTTGGATATAAATTACAAATACATTTCGAAACATACAGATACAATGTGAACATATTATATATGAAAATATATGTACATAATGTAAATATATTTTATATTTTGTTATATTTTGAAGGTGAATCATATATATCTATTTATATTTAAATGTAATTCCTCTCATCATATACATATACATATATATACACACACACACACACACACACACACACATACACACATATTGTTTTCTTGTTTTTTTTTTTTTTTTGTCAGTCTTGGACCTTAAACTCTGAGCTTTGGTGCTGTCCCTGTGCTCTTCAGCTCAAGGTGAGGGCTCTACCGCTTGAGACATAGCCCCACTTCTGGTTTTCTGATGGTGTATTGTAGATAACAATCTCATGGACTTTCCAGCCAGGGCTGGCACTGAACCGTGATCCTCAGATCTCAGCCTTCTGAGTTGCTGGGATTACAGGCATGAGCCACCAGCACCTGGCTATATTTATATGTAAGATTTGTCAGTGGAACAAAGGGTACAGAAACTATTATTCTTATCACGAAAGGACTTCATATTGGCAGGTATAATTACAAGAAGGCAAATGATGAATATTCACAGTGGCACAAAAATCCCTTAGGTGCCTAGTAAGACAGCACCTTTTTCAAGACACTTTATGTAGTATGAGAGGTTGGCAAGCTAAGCAACTGTAGAAGAGAGTGAACCCTAAGCATAACTGACAATTGCAGGAACCCAGTCTTCGGTGACAGATTTAGCAAGGTCTCTCTTGGAGATTCTTGTTAGGGACATGATGAACAATTTATAGTTTAGTTTTGATTACAGGACTCTTTTACATCTGTCACTCAGATATTAACTTAGGTATAACTTAGATATTAACTCAGATATAAATTTAATATAGTTCCTTTTGCTCTAACTTATATTTTCATGGCTCAGGAAAGTGTGTTTGTTTGTGAAAACTTGGTTGTTCACAACGTAGGCATGGGTTTTTATTCCTTTTGAAATTACTTTTTGCAGAGTATTCTCTGAGATGAGCTTCTCTTTATCATATCATAGGAATAAACTTACTCTGATTCAAGCTAGCTTGTTCTCTTCCATTTGAAAAGACTTCTTTACATGTCAACAAACCCTCATTTACTTGCAAAAGTCTGTCAGTGAGTCAAACCTAGCTCACCCAAGTGAGGTGAATTCCTCTCCCATGTTTCCTTTACATTGAAAAATGGTAAGAACTGTTTAGCAATGCTCATACTTTATAATGTGAAGTGTGACTCCTATTTTCCATAAGGTTAATCAAGCAGAGAAATGGATTAATATGTAAAAAATAGCCTTTGAAATAGTCTTGAACCTTGAAAATTGTCCTGGGAATGACTTTTTGGAGAAATCTCCCTATTCAAAGATGAACGACTCATTTTTTTTATTGGGCTCGTATTGGGGTTTTGACTCCAGGCCTTGAATTCTATCTAGGCTTTAAATCTCAATGTTTGCACTATACCACCAGAGCCACACCTTCACTTCTTCCTTTTTACTACAAGTGTAGAAAAGAATCTCTTAGGTTTATCTACTTCAAATAGCTTCGAATTGCAGTTGTCAAATCTGAACCTAACTAGTAGCTAGGTGTAAGTCATTGGTGCTCTTCTAGAACTCACTTCTTAAGAATAAACTCAAAAAAAGAGAATAAATTGTTCAATTATTCATGTATCGTCTGATAATCCAAATCACTTGCTACTGAAAGATAAAAAGAGAGAAGTTACAGATGAATATTGAGGAGAGAGACACAAAAAAAAAGAAGGAGGTATGGGAGGATATATGCGGGGAGGGAAAAGGAGGAGAAGAAAGGTGGGGCGAGCTGAATGGAATTGCCTATTCCTCACTAAGGTATTGTTGGACAGTCAGTGCCTTTGCATTTATGTAGCCAAAGCTTTATATTTTTTGTAAGTTGAGATATAAAATACCAATTTCCAAGTAATAACCTATTAGTGTGTTTCCTCCTGCACCCAGGGCACCACAGTTAGGTTACTGTTACAAGGAAGACAAGAGTAATCAGTTTAAATGATTCTAAGAAACAATAATTGACATGCCAGGAATGCTCCCTTGTATGATGAAGTCAAGCATCACTCTTGTTCCCTCCTCCAGTCTTCCTCTCAACAGAATAGGAGAAACAGAAGAGGAAGGAGATATCTGAGTAATGATCATGTCTCTGTTTACCCTCTTCCCTTGGACTCTCAAACCATAAATCCAAAGGAGACATAACCTGAACTAGTGGGGGAAAGAGGGGGAAAATTCAGTCTAGCTAAACATGAAAATTTTAAAATAATTGGGGCAGCATTTCAAATACTGAAATAAAACTTTTTAAATTATTAATAAAAAGTAACTAAATTTATTTAAAATTTAGAAGACTACAAAGCTTACTATATAATGGAATCTGCATAATTAAACTGAATCCTGATTCTATCATCTGAAATTAAAACCATTCCTAAAATTCCAATACTAGATAAATTACCCTTGATATTCACTTAAACTGTGTAAATATGATGCAGAAAACATGACTTTAAATTCAGACTGCTGAAAAAGTAAGTGATGGAAATTCATGAAGGATAGCATCATGGTGAGAGCATGGAAAAGATTTTCCTTCCATCTTCAGTGTGTAGAGAAGAAAAAAGCTGTAGTGGATGGTCCTGAAGGTCCAATTCTGAATTTAGGACAGAAGGTGAATAGTAAGAATACCTATCTCAGCCACTTAGAGATTAGAAATGTGGAGAAATATCCTCATTAATGTAGGTGAAACATAGAAGAGAAAATGTGGCAATACCAAAGCCAAGTGCCAAAGGCAGAGATATTGAACAAAATACCATGAACTTGAAACAAATCTTAAAAGGGAGGTCTGGGCTTAAGGGGAGTAGGACAGAAGAATAGAGAGGGAGATGGTGGATTAATACAGTCAAAACACTCAAAGTATATATGCCAGAGTATAAATAGGAAACTTGAAGGGATAAGAAGGAAGCAAAATGGAACGTTGGACAATGATCCAGATGTATAGTAGTTTGAAATGTACATACACTCTATTCAACACTGACGTGATGAAGTGAAACCCCTTTGCACAACTATCTAAACACTACATTTTTTGAAGTTTAAATAGTAAGAGACCAGAAGCACAAACCTTTACAGATAAATAAGAGGACAGCATTGACACATTTTTGAGGATTTTGTTCCTTTCAATATACAAAATTTAATGTGTCAAGTCTGCTGCAAGTGTAAATTTTATTTTGTACATTCTTTTTGCAAATTGCTTAAAATATACAGAACCATATTCAACTATCAAGCACATCAATTCCAATAAAAAATATTACAAACCTTTAGGTTTCTCAGTTGTTTCTAAATATCTTAATGTAATTCATTGGAACTAATTTCATTCTAAATTTAAGTTTAAAATTTAAAATCCTTTTAATGGGACACAGGTATGACTAGATAACTGATGTTAGCAGAATCAGAATTATTCAGAAGGCTGTAAATGGATGTTTACCTAATTTTCTCTCTTCTGGATCATGGAATGCAGATTGTCCTTGTTAGGAAAAGGGAGGAGAATGGAAAAGGAATAGGCTGGAGTGGATCATCAACAGGTGAGGACTGTTTATTGAGGAACAGCAAGGGGCAGAACCCTTCCAGTGGGTTTGGAGCTTGTGCAAGGGAGCTGGGACAGGATCTGGGTTTTTTAGGAAGTATGAACAAGGAGGTAGAGGTTAATGAAAAGCCCCTAGGTCAAGGAAGGTGGGGGGCCTTTCAGTTGGGCCCCAAATGGGATGTTTACAGCTGGGCTTAGGTGGATTGCCCTGCCTGCACTTCAAAAGAGTTTACACATACCTGGGATTTTGCCTGCAGTCTGTATGGGCCTGGGACAACAGAGTGGGGGTCAACCCTTCATACTCCACCCTTAGATACATGAAATGAGAGGGCCAAAAAGGGAGAGGGAAGTTCTTCTTATAGGATCTTTGGGTACATAAAAATAATTGGGCTGAGATGGAAGTAGCATGGTGTTATGAGAAGAAAGCAGATTCCCATCATTTAGAACCCTGAAGGAGTATAAAGTAGGAGGGGCCTCGTGGTCTTTTCTGGTTACTTCCTGCTGGCATTGGGATGTGGAGAAGTCAATGGGGCTTGGGTTTTCAGTTCCCGGTCTGTGCTGGGTCCAGGGCAGTGTATGCAAACCCTCTGGTTGCCTGTAGTAATAGGATGGCCTTGGCTTGGTCACAGGTCCTGATTGAGGGCTTTTATCCTGTTAGAGAGAAACTTGTAAATGCTGAGATCAGGCAAAAGACTGCAAGGTGGAAGGAGTTGTTGATTTCAGTGACACAGGAAAACACAACCTGAGCACAATCCAGAACATTTCCAATTAGGTCATGAGCCCATAACTAGTCAGAAGCTAGGGCTATATTGAAATAGTTAAGGGCTTGGTGAGAAACCTTGATCATTTCCTATAATAGCAGGTAACAATGGCAAGAATATAAATACTGTCCAGTTAGAAGTTAGACAGATATCGATATTAGATGGACAAGCTTCTCAACTTATTTCTATTGACCTCCTGGCTCTGGTTAAATTTGAAAGGGCAGGCAAAGAGTAGCTGATGTGACATCATCTCCTCTTACTCTTTTCCACCTTTTCCTGGGGGTCTAGGTGCTTGTGCATGGCATATGGGCTTTGAACTCAAGGACTGAGCACTTTCCCTGAGCACTTCTGCTCGAGGCTAGTGCCCTACCACTTTGAATCATGGGGCGACTTTTAGCATTTGGCTGGTTAATTTTTGAGCCAACTTCCAGCCTGGCTCTTTGGTGGTGGTTAGTTGGGAGATAGAGTCTCAGAGCGATTTTTCTTCCCTGCCTGGCTTTGAACTGCAATCTTTGCCACAAAAACCCTTTATTACATCCAATTAAATCAACAAGGAGATCTATGGGATCAAGTAGAGCTTACATTCAAACTATCAAGAATTGATCAAAAATACATTCTAGAACTGATGACAAAACTCAATAGATGGGATGAGAGTTTGAGCACAGCTTGGCTGCCTGGAAAACCTGATAACCAAAATTTACAGGAGCACTCCTGGCCTTCACATGCTTCAATAGCATAACAACATAGCTGACTTTTTCAGATCTAGCTGGGTAAGGTTGATAGAGAGCGTCCCGCAAGAGTCTTTGTTTTTGTAAATCTGAAGAAGTCTTTTACCAAGAATCATCTGTGTGTGATGGAGTCAAACAGGAGTCCAGTGTACCATGATGGAGGTAGGATGGTCCCAGGCAGGATCAGGGCTAGACTACATTCCTCGGATGAATTGTCAAATCTCCTGTTTAGTTGCTTACAAATTTATACACAGACTTGTTAAAGACACTTAAATTTAGATGGACATATAGAATTACATGCTAGTTTTAATGTAAATCACAGCCAACTATTACATAATGACTTAAAAGCTGTCTTTTTTTTATTATTTTATTTTATTTTATTTGTGAACATACTGTACAGAGGAGTAAAAGCTGTCTTTTAAGGCATACTCATACCATCTGCTACATACTCGAACTTTCTGAAGACAGAAACAAATATGTGGAACAAATATTTTAAGACAATTCTTAACTCTTTACTGGTGTTTTTTCCTCACAGCTGGCTAGGAGCTGAGCTGGGTTTCATTCCTTTTACTACTACCTCGATAAAAATGTTTTCTTTTAACAAATGGCACATTTGATAGGAAATATCAGTACTAAGAAATAGAAGAAGATTACTTTTTACACAGTTTTTATGTACTATGAGATTATATTGAACATGCTCACACACACACACACACACACACACACACACACACACACACACACGCACTTAAACCAATGTTTTTGTTTAAAAAATCGGCCATAAGTTTTATGGAATTCCAGTGGCAAAGTGATATTGTTTTGCCCAATATGATAAAACCTCGTGGTCAATGTCAGAAAAGTAGGCAATACCAAAAAATGCAGGGCAAATTTTGACAAATAATTTCCACCCTTAAATAAACATTGAAAAAAGCAGAAAATCTTTAAATCAATTTTGGTGATGAGGCAGATTAGTATATGAATTGAATATATTAACCCCTAGAAGAGTGAAGAGGAGAGAGCAGTAAGGTTGATGGAAGAGTGGGGGTTATAGAAAAACCCATCATTTGGCCTTTGTCTCTTCCTAGGTGTCAGCTTCCAGGGCTTGTAGACAGAATTGGGGGAGGGGGGGACTGAACAGGTTTGTAAGGAGAATAGGTAGAACTTTTAACCTGAAGACATTTAAAGGAATATGTGGCTTCATCATGAAGGTATTGAAATGTGTGTTTGAGTAATTGAATAGAGAGAGTTATTGGAAGAAGTGAGAGGGTGGGATTTCTCTTCTGAAGTCTCCTTGAGGAGAAATCAAGAATCTAGACTTTGAACTGAGTTGTCTCAGGAAAGAGAAAAGGATTGGATTATTGTTTAAGTCCCCAAAAGTACAAGGACTGGTTTGTTCCGATTATGGGATTTCAAGGTGGTAAATGGAGAGAGGAGTGTCCTCAGTGTGTTTGCCAGCTATCCACTGTCAGTGACAATTAGCGAAAGGTCCAGAGTAGCGGACCCATTTAATTAGGGTCTGGAAGGGAAAAAGGTGTATTAGATATAGAAAAGGGTTGAGAAATATATACATATGGAGTAGTTTGTTTACAGTGATATTTAACAGGGCTGTTAGCTTGTTGTTTTACCTTTGGAGGCCTAAGTCCACCCCTACCTTGTGTCAGCTACACAGGCAGGCAGACAGGCGAGCAGAGGGACAGGGATTAGCAGAAGGAGTTTGCTTGAAACAGATAGTTTTAGCCTAGAAAATCTGGACCAACTGCAAATAGCAAGAGTGTAGTTAGAAGAGCAGGGAAGGAGATAAGGATCTTTGGTGCTGGAGGTCATCAAAGAAAAGAGATAGAGAGAAAGGGAGGGGGTGAGAGAAGTGGGTGAGAGACAGACTGAGCTGCGATAAGATAAGGAGTTACATTTTTAGAGGAGATGATTGCGAGGCTATTGGCAGAGAAGTGCTGGGTTAGTAAGGCAGGAGAGCAGGGAGGGGGACCTCTGGAGTAGAGGTCAGAGAAGGACTTGGTGGACAGAACAGAACAAGCAGAGGGCAAGTTTTCTGGAGCAGAGATAGAGGAGGGCTTATGTTTAAGGTACCTTGGATTCCTCATCATTTCGTTGGAGAATTGTTTAAATCATTAAAATTAAAACCTAAAGTTACAAATTTAGGCCAGTGGTGGCCATGGTAAGAAGACCAGATTTTGGTAGAAAAACAAGTCATTTAAAAAAAATAATTTTTATTGTGAAATTAACATACAGAGGGGTTAAAATTAAATGAGAAAGGTAATGAGTATATTTCTTACCTAGCATAGTTGCCTCTTCCTTTTTTTCCCCCTACAATCCCTGCCCTCCCAAATCCATGTTTCTCCCACCCCCTCCGCAAAGTTGTAAAGTTCATTTTTTTGACATAGCATTTTGTATATGTCATTGTGCAATGGGTACACATGTATTCTTATTAAAATTATTTCCCTTCCCCTGCCCAAATTACACCAACATCAAATGCAGTGAAAACAGTGGTTATACCATGGGGGAGGGATATATGAAACATTTTTTTTTTACTGTAAATTAGTCAGCCCAGAGTCTTAAGATTAAACTGCAGGCATGCTAATGAGGTGTCTCTGGGAGACTATTTGGAAAATTTGGTAGGATTTTGGAGCCTGTCCCACTTCTCCAGGCATCCTTGGTGTTTTGAGAAGGCAGACGGATGGAACCCAATAATTAATAGAGTGCATGCCCAAAGGTCCTAATTAATGGTGGTCAGTCAGGGAGTCAGGAAAGTGGAGACTCCTGGAGTCTCCACAGACAGGAAGAGATCCCCACAGACAGGAAGGAAGGGAGGGATTCCTGGAGTCCTGCAGTCCTTGTCGGGGCCCCTGTTCCACAGACTAGGCTGGTTACTTTGTCCTGAAGGCTTTCAGGTGGTGGGTGAAGTCGGTCAAGTGGCATAAAGCCTCCTGCCTAGAGATCAGAGTCCAGTGACAGGGTAAAGGAGAGAGAATAGGGGGTTTATGCAGGGGTCAATAATACTGCAAGCCACAGCAGAATGGCCCTCCCCTGCTTGCACCAATTACAAAGGCCAAGGCCAAGAGGTCTTTCATGAGGCTGTTTAGCCCAAAGTGAACTCATAGGGCTCTGAACTCCCGATGCAGAAAGGCCTTGGAAGGAGGAGGAAAATAGCAGAGAAGCTCCATGAGAGGTGACAAAGAGGTGGGTTGCCCCTCCGTAGAGGGCATCCAGTTTATTCCTCGCACTTTTCCATTCTTGGATGTAGGAACCATATGTTAGAAAAATGGAGTAGAATGGAAAATGAATAGGCCAGACTCGATCAGACTCAACAGGCGAGAACTGTTCATTGACAGACAGCGAGGGGCACAGCCCTTCCTGCAGGATTGAGGTTGTGTGAGGAGCTGGGACAGGATCTGGTTTTTTATATGAGGTCTGAACAAGAAGGTAGAGTTTAATGAAAAGCTCCTGGGTCAAGGAAGGTGGGGGACTTTCACGTGGGCCCATAATGGAATATTTACAGCTGGGCTTAGGTGGATTGTCCTGCCTGTACTTCAATGGAGTTCACACATACCTGGGATTTTGCCTGGAGTCTGTATGGGCCTGGGACAATAGGATGGGGGTCAATCTTTCAGTCTTAATTGGAAAAAGATAGTCTTCCCAGCTTTTCTGCATATAAACACTCCATCATCGTTTTCTTATTAGAGGATTATTCCACATTAGCTATATGTTGATTTATAATGACTGAGCCTGACATAAAGGTGAGGGAAACTGTCTACACTTCAGTGAGGTTCTGACTTGTGTTTCACAAAGTGTTATGAAAGCTCTCCATGAGAAATCTAGCAGCATTTCTAAAAAGTCCTTGCGTGCTTATACTTTCTGATAATATCTCAATTCAAGTATTTCTCCTCAGAGTTCCATATCTTTCAATAATGCTGTATTAGATCCCTGTTGTATTTTGCAGACAGATCTTGGTGATGAAATTTGTGCTTTTCAAAATTACTCTCCCAATTCCATCCACAAAATGAAGACAAAAATTATGTGAAAAAATTTGTATATGTTGATAGTGCATATAATTTTTTAAAGTATTATTTTATTTTGTTAAATTTTTAATTGTGAAAATACCATACAGAGGGGTTACAATTACATGGGCAAGGTACTGAGTATATTTCTTATCAAGTATTGTTGTCTCCTCCTTTGTTTCCCCTTCCCATCCCTATCCATCTCTCCCCCACGCCCTCTCCTACCCCCACCAAATTTGTAAAGTTCATTTTTCGTCATAATGACTTGTACATCTCATTGTTGCAATGGGTTCACCTCTATCCCTATTTAAACTATTTGTTTTTCCCTTCACCTCCACAAATTATACCAACATCAAATACAGTGAAAACGGGTTATACCATGGGGAGGGTCATACAAAGCAACAAATATATCATCTTATAAATATATATTAGAAATGATTGCAAGAAAGAAAAAACATTTGAATCTTTATCTTGTGGTTCATTTTGCCTAACATCAACTTATCTGACTGTTTCTGCTTATCTCAAACACATGCAAGTTATTGCAAATAAGGGAAAACATGGGACCTATGTTTCTTTGGACCTGGCTTACTTCACTTAATATAATTCTTTCCAAGTTTTTCCATTTCCATGTAGACAGAAGGGAACCCTCCTGCATTGTTGGTGGGAGTGCATATACTATTATTTTCTATTACAAACATAGAATGTGGCAAAATTTTTCATAGCAATTACACTGCACTAGGTGCTGGGCATATTCTAATGTAAATAAAATACTGTGTTTATGCAGAGATTTTGAGCATCCAAAATTTTAATATGCCTGTGGTCCTAATACCATTACCTTACTGATATTGAGTGACAAATACAACTTCTTATAAGTACAGAAGTTTTCCTTGTATCTTTTTAATATATATGTTTTTACTGTGAAGATACTATACAGAGGGGTTACAGTTACGTAAGTTAATGAGTACATTTCTTATTGAGCACTGTTACCCCCCTCCTTTGTTTTTCCCCTATCAACCCTTCCCCTCACACCTCCCCACCTCCTCCCTCCACCCTTCCTCTGATAGAGTGTTTTGTACATCTCATTGTTACAATGGGTCAACCTGTATCCTTTTCTTGTATCTTAAATGAAAAAATGCTGGCTTGTTTCATGCTGATTCTACTTGTGTAGACACACCTAAAGTCACCCACCAAGCCCAAAAGCACATAAATGAAAGGCATATCATCTTTTGTCAGTTGGTATAATTGTGTTCTACACATTTATTAACAGGTTGCAAATTATTTTCAAACTTTAATGCATTAAAATGTTTTCTGCCGCGGAACGGCTCTGTCAGGACGACGGAGAACACGTTGTGGAGGTAACTGGAATAGGTGGGGAGATGGCAAACAGACAACGCACACACAAGAGGAGTGAATTCTGAGTGTGATTTATTGCAGAGGATAACATGCTTTTATAGAAAAAGTCTCCATGAGAAAGGGCAAAAGGTTACACAAAGCTGCAAGGCTTTGTTCTGGGGTGGTCACCAGCTGGTCACCTGATCTTGTTTTTTGGATGACGAGCTATGATGATAGGCACTTGTTTTCGGCTTTACCTCTATTTTTAAGAAATACAATTGGTTTCGATATTTATCACCTATTAACCATTAACCAGAGCATATGGGCAAGGTGCTGAACAGAAAGGCATGAACTCTAGTACTTCATAGTTACTTTTGTTTAGTTTTGTACTTTATGCATTTCAAATCTTTTCTAAGCAATTGTACTTCTTTGCCATTCTTTAGAGGGTCCCCAATTTGTGGCCCAAAATCATGATAGTCAGTATACTTAGTTAAATCTGGCCATATATCAAATTCAAGCTCATAGTGTCTTTTCTGTAACCCTTTCACATAATCATTTACTCTTCTCCATAGAGGCCTTAACTGTCTCATAAGATCTTTCTTGTTCCTTCTTTGATAGTAAGCACAAAGGAGGCCTAGATCTAGCAAGTCTCTCAGTAAATGAAAGATAGTAATAGGAAGTTCTTTCTTCTAAGTTGTTTTCCCAATCTTTGCCATCCTTATCGTACACACCTGTAAAAGGCTATGGATCTGGGGGAAGTCTTTGGGGTCCTCTAGATAATGGAGGATCCCACCATTTTTTTTCTGATAAGCTATTGCCACCTTCCATCTACCAACTTTTAAGAATCTTATTTAGCTTTTGGTCTATATATCCCTCTACATCTTTTTTATCCACACGATATCTATATGAGTCTATTTGCCGCGAACGCCTTCTCGGCCAGTGAGAAAAAACGACCACCACACCAGGAGTCTTCTCAGATCACGCTTTATTGGAGAGCCTTTCAATTGATGGGAGAGCTTGAGCGCGAGAGAGCGTGCACCCAAACATGGCCGCTTATATAGGGAATAGGAACACGGGTCTTTCTATCATTGGTCATCTACCTTTCACCATCACCAGGTGCCACGGGATTGCCTGGAGACTCTACGTGGCTCGCGCACGCACAAAGCCCAGGACCCACCCTCCCGCCAAGCACTGTCTAATATGGACCTCAAAGCTGCAAGGGAGTGGGCAGCACCTTGTAATGGCGTTCGCCCCGACTCCTTGCAGTTCCCCCTTTTTGTTTTTGGCAACAGGTAAGAGTAGAGGTTGGGCCTCTGTCTAAAACATTAGGACCTTGCACTGGCCTTCACCTGAGGGGCGCGCCTTCCCCAGTGATGACCAGACCCGTCCGATGCCTTTTTTGCAGAGGTGGGATCTTGGGCATCAACCCACTTGCAACCCAGCATGCTCTTCTTGAGGAGATGGTCCTCCTCAAGTGCAGTGCACTTGCCTCGCATCCTGTCCCAAATTGCAAGTTGCATACCTGTCCCAGTGCAATGGGATTCCCTGATCCCTCGGGGTGCTAAGGCTATGCAGAATGGTAAGGCTTAATTGCCTCTCAGGGCCAACAGCCAGATCTGGGGTGAGGATCCACTCTCCAAAGCGGCTAATGCTTGCGAGATAACAACCTTGTCACTTCTGGTTTGGGCTCGAAGGCGACAGACCAACCATAGGCAGACCACGCATCCTCCCAGGCAGCAGGCTAAAAACATCCCGACTCCCACCCGCTCTTTGAAAAAGGACACCGCAGAGGCCCAGTCAGTAAATTGTAACAGCCCACAGCATCATTGGTTTAAGATCAGCTGCATCAGGAGACGAGTGGATGGCATCTTCAAGAGGGGGTTCTTCTGCAGTCTCCACCGGCCTGGTCAGTCTCGTTGGCACCCAGTGAGGTACTTCTTGACTCTGTGGAAAAACACAAACAGCTCCCCTGGATCTCGTTATTACCGGATCCGGTCCATACCATTTATTATTAATAACATCCTTCCACATAACCATGTCTTTAGTATCCATGGGGTCTCTTGTCATATGCCGATCTGCAGCAGGCTGATAGTTGTCATTTAGAATTAAAAAATTAAGGGTAAAGAGCGAAAGAGAAAGTCTTTCCCTGGGGGACGCTGACTCAGCAATTCCCCCTTTTTGTTTTTGAAGCATTTCTTTTATGCTTTTATTAGCTCTTTCCACTGTACCTTGTCCTTGAGGATTGTAGGGCAATCCGGTGGTGTGGGCAACCTGCATTTGTGTGCAAAAGGCGCGAAAACCATGGGAAGTATAAGCAGGGCCATTATCCGTCTTAAGTCTAAGGGGCTTTCCCCAAGCTGCCCAAGCTTCTAAGCAGTGTATTTTGACATGAGACACCTTTTCTCCTGCCAAAGGTGTGGCATGAATGACACCAGAAAAGGTGTCCACAGACACATGTAAATATTTTAACTTACCAAATTCTGTCAGATGAGTAACATCCATTTGCCATAGGGCGTTTGGTCTCAACCCCCTGGGGTTTACCCCCACATGGGGAGGATGAAGAAAGGTAACACAGGATTTACAGGCTTTAACAATATCTCTTGCCACATGCCTGGACAAATTATATCTTTTCCTAAGGGTATTAGCAGGTACATGATACAATCTATGAAAGTCTTTTGCCAATTTTACAGGATCAGCAGCGACCAGAGCCACAGCCCGAGTTGCCTGGTCCACCAAATCATTACACCTTGCCATCGGGCCCGGCAACATAGAGTGGGCACGAATATGTCCAATATAGAAAGAGTGTTTTCTGTTTAAGATAAGGGACTGAATCTGTAACAAAACATTAGAAATTGTACTGGCCTGCTTAATTGAAGCAGCAACTTTAAGAGAAGCAACGGCATTTACAACATATAATGAATCAGAAAATAAATTAAAAGGTTGATCAAATCTTTTAAAAACTTC
>NW_027203740.1:0-58354 GCF_024711535.1 Dipodomys merriami | reverse complement strand
ATCCAAGTGGAAAAGGAAGTGGGACATAGAGTACCCATCCTTTTCAAAAGAGTCCACCACAGGTCAGAAGAACAAGTCTTAGGAGAATGGGCACAGCTGATGCTTCCCTCTCTGAAGCATGGCTCAAGTTTGGAGAGGAATTTCAAGACATCTGAAATATTGAATTATTGAAATATTGAATTATCTCCAAGACCAAAGAAACAACCACATCTAGTAATTGAGCTCACAAGTATACCATGGAGATCCAGTGAAAATGATCAATCAGATGAAGATAGGACACTGTTTAAAATACAGAGAAACAATGGGATTGGCACTATTGGCAGGAACAATTTGTGTACAGAAAGAAGATAGGGCCAAGGGAGATGAACTGCAGTTGATTGACTAGAAAATGGACAGTGACAGAGAAGAAACCAGTAAAGGCAGTGAATGTGAAGATGGAGAGGGTGCCATGGAAATTTCAGATGGTGCTTCTAGTGCAAGTAGTTATTCTTTGGCAAGTGATAGTAGGAAACCTGAGCTTCCTAAGGCAGGACCTGACTTTATTGCCTAGCTGGACTAAAAGTGAAGATCCTCCTGCCTCACATTCCAGAGTTCTAGGATTACAGTCATGCATTACCACATTCCTGTTTGAAACATTTAACTTCCATGTTAGATTATTTCTTTTTCACCTGTGGCCTTTATAAGCCTGACTTCGACATTTTTGGACCTTGGCGTGAACATTTGTCTGGATTATGAGGAAACAATAATTATTCCAACAGTTTTCCATATTGAAACACCCACTCCTTGGGTACTTGTCAACTCACTGTGTTCATCTGGCCTGTGTGGAGATTGTCCATTCTGCTCTGGTCCTTAAGAGGTCTGCAAGATTCTCAGCTGTGTACTAGAAGAACACAGAGATGGAGAGTTTTAGATAGCAATGAGAAAAAAGAAATTTACTTCACTGAAACTCTATTATTTGCCTTATTTTTGCCTGTCATATTTACCTTGCTCACAGTTTACATTCTTTTATGGTATAATGAAGTAATAACATTTATTTTCCTCAGCATTTAAGTTTAATTCTTTGTTTTCATTGAGACAAACTTCTAAGAAAGAACAACTAATCTCATGTTCATTTCCACAAATGGATGTTTTTATTTTCATATTCCCTTGTAAGACAATAATTCTTGGTGTGGCAAGTCAGGAAATAGAAATAGATTAAAATTTTAAACATGATACATTTATTTGTGATGTCAGTAAGCTTTGGAATTTTAGTCACTAAAATGTGTGTGACTACTACGTTTACTCTTGCCCACTCTGGTGAGAGCATCCTTAATTACTAAGTTATTAACAAGTGAATGGATTGCCAGACAAACTTTGAGAGTTGTTGTTTTCTTGGCAGACCATTAAACATTTCTTTAGAGGAAAAAATACCACACTATTTCTGCTCTTCATTGAGTCTACTATACTTCAGTTAATTCATCTGTAACTATTAGCATACAACTGAATGTATTTGCTTTTGGGTTTATTGGAACATTCTAGCAGCCACAAATAAGGGAAACCATGCAGCTTGTGTTCTCTGGGTCTGGATTACTTCCCATAATATAATTCTTTCCCAGTCTTTCCACATTATTACAAATGGTAGTCTATCATGCTCTCTGATGGATGAGTGGGATTTCTCTCTGTTTGTGTGTGTGTGTGTGTGTGTGTGTGTTCATACATACATTTATATATATGTATATATGTACATATACACACATATATATGTATATATATTTATATCTATATATACATATATGTATATAAAATGTGGTATACATGTATGTAACCTCATACATACATACATATATATATATGTATGTAACCTCATATATACATACATACATATATATATATGTGTGTAACCTCATACATGTATACCACATTTTATTGATCCATTCACCATTTTAGGGTTTTCTGGGTACTGGAAAGTGAGAGACAGGAGCCTTATCCCTCTGTTTGTGGGAAGACATGAACTCTTGTAGCAACAGTCCTGAGCCTTGGTACCCTTTTTTATGGCCTGAAGTGGTAAAAGCTGATCGACAATTTGTTCACTTTTGCAATTCCTGGGGCCTGAACTCAATGCCTGTGCACTGTCCCTAAGCATTTTTTTGCTTAAAGCTAGCATACTAACACTTGAGCCACTGCAACACTTCCAGCTTTTTCTGGATATGTGGTTACTGAAGAATCAAACTCAGGGCTTCATGCATGCTAGGCAAGCACTCTACCACTAGGCCACCTTCCCAACCCAAGGTTTTATTTTTTTAAAAACTAACATGTAAAAGAAACAACTACATGAACAACTGTATTACAGGAAGCAAGCTCCATGACTAGAACCATGACTTCCCTGGCCAGAAACCTGGGAGACCAGGCCTTTGCCACAAGTCTCCTGTGAGGTCAGCTTCCAACCACTGAGCATCATTTCATTGGCCTGAAAGGAAGGAGAGTGTTGAGATGTGAAACATGATGCAAGCAGACAGAGGGAGCCTCATCCCCCAATGTCAACAATGAGGATGGTTACTCTCAAACCCCAGATCCTGTGGCACATGTGCTAGTAGACACTAATTATGAATTGTGTAGAGTCATGATCCAATGGGCAGATGGGTTGAGCTATTATGAGAAAGACATAACCTCATTCAGAATCATATGGACTCCAAAAATGTGAACTAGAAAAGGTCTACTTTGTGTTTGAGGTTATTGTTTTAACTTCCTTTATCTGCACTCTATCCTCTAAAGCCAGCTCCCATGTGTGAACTCTTCATATGCAAGAAAATGAGCCATAAATAAGGCCAAGTAATTGTTAATCTTATGGAAGTGAGCCAGGCATAGAATGGCTGTCTGGGGTTTCTTTTCCTCTCTGAGTTACAAAAAGTGACTTGTTCCTGAGACAGAGCCCATGTTCTAATGGCTAAGCTATTACTGCTGGATATCACATTTCACCATGTGGATATAACTATAAGAGACAAAGCAGCCAGGACTTTGATGTTCCCAAAATTATTGCCATGCTGAGTGAGTCTGACACATGACTTCGAATGACTGCATGAAGGAAGTGAACATTCTTTTGTTTTTACATGTAATAGTGCATAAATCGATACATGCTTATTCACTTTACACTGACTTTAATTTTGTCCCAGGTTTTCATTTTGGTTTCAGAGGAAAGTGTCTGGATTTACCATTCCAACAACAGGCTCCCAGATGCACATGCAGGGTGAGGAGGGGAGAATGGGTCGAAATGATGACTTCCTTCTGTGTTTCCCTGGCAGTGCTGAAAACCAGACCCAGAGCTTCTGGGCTCCAGGTAAACAAGCAGTGGGTAGAGTCTCCCTTCTCAAGAGATGAAATCTTCATGAAAATTGCCCACAGGACACTACAGTTTCCACTGCTTTTTTACTTCCACGCAGTGCACATAGCACACGAGCTAATGCTGGAGGGCACAGGTATGGCTGACTCACCACCCTTCAAGAGAGGCAAGAAGGATGAACACAGTGGCAGGGGACCTGTTCCTCAGCAGAAAGCCTTGCAAGGTTCTGAACATCACCCTAAGTGAGGCTGGCATTTGAGCACAGTCTTGGACAGGTCATAAGCATCTGAAGAGTGTGGAATGTTCTGCTAATCCACAGGTTGACTAAGCAGCCTCTCCTGGGGGGAAAAGGATCTACTATAAGTAAACATTTATCAGAAATCTCACTAAACCTTGTTCTTTATATTAAGTCAGTTCTTCAAGGCAGACAAGTGAGAGTGGATAAAGGAGAAGGGCCCTAGGACCACTGAATTTTCCCATCTTAGAGCATCATTTTCTTTCTCAACATATAGTAGGGAAGCCACAGCCTAGTCCTGCTAGCCAATAGAAGTATATTCTCAATGGTATATGCCAACATGTTCAGGTCCAGATAACTCAGTGATAGTGGTTCCACTCTGTTCTCTCAGTAACTTCTCTTTTTTGAGATAGGGTCTAATCTAAGTAAGACTTTGGGCTAAGCTACCTTTGTATGCAGATCATAGGCATGTACCACCATGCCTAGTCTCATTACTTCTTTTTTTTTTCTGCCCTTTGAAAGTCAGCCAATAGCTCTAACATCGTTCTCTTCCATTACATTCTATTCATGCCCTTATCTGGTTCTCTCCATCTGGTCTAACTGGAGCCATCTGTCTCTAGCCAGCACACTGTCATGGTGGTCCATCTTCCCAGCTAGCTCCATACACATCTGTTTGTTACTAGGGAGTCTTTCCTGACTTGTGCTTTTCACTTTTCCAAATGACTGGATGTGCAAGACAATAAAAGGAGTTCCTGAATTTTGCCAAGAGTGTGAATGACATGACTGATTCAAGGCTGTTAACCATTTTCTTTTCTTTTCTTTTCTTTCTTTTTTTTTTGGTCCGGTTGTAGGGCCTGAACTCTGGGCCTGGGCGCTGTCCCTCAGCTCTTCAGCTCAAGGCTAGTGCTCTACCATTTGAGCCACAGCGCCACTTTCGGCTTTTTTTCTTTTTGCTTATGTGGTGCTGGGGAATTGAACCCAGGGCCTCATGCATGCAAGGCAAGCACTCTACCACTGAACCACCTTCCCAGCCCCCTGTTAACCATTTTCCACTTAAACACACAATCAGTGGGCCAGGATTGGTGGCTCATACCTGTGATCTTAGCTAATAGGTAGGCTTAAATCTGGAGGATGGTGGCTCTAAGACCAGCCTAAGCAGAAAAGTCTTGAGATCCCACCTTCAAAATAATCGCAAAAGAAGGGCTGGAAGTATGGCTTACGGTGAGCATACAATATGAGCAAGAGCTGTCATAGTATAGGTCACCTTGTGCTGCTTGTAGCACAGGTCCTTTAGTCCCAGGTCTGTACTAATAACATCTCTTCAATTCCAACTTTGTGTATGTGTGTGTACGTGTACAACTTCACGTACTCATGCACTTGTTGTGTACACTGATAATATTAAGTTGCACGTGCTTATGTTGCAGAGACTTCAAACCAATTTTTATCTTTCCAAACACAATGAGCCATCAAGAATTCTACCACTGTCAACATTCATTACAAAGATTCCACTTCCAAAATGCCATTTGGTTAGATGGTGTTTACCTATCCATATTTACTTAGTCTTTCCTCTAGTTGACCCTCATCCTCCCATACCATTGCACCTCCACACATTCCCCCAGATTATTGTTTACAATGATCTTAACATTTTCCTGGAAATAAGGATTCTTTAGTGGTAGAATTAGCATTTAATTGCTAGCAAGTCACCTTCTTCAGTAATAACTCACAATGAGCTTAAAGATCTACCCTTAATCAGGTAGGGATAGGTGGACACAGCATAGTAAAATGGAGAAAAAAGCATTTGAATGCCAGGTGGACCGCTATGGGACCTGATGCGATACCATCATGTGCTAAACATGGACATCCCAGGTGAGGGCAGAATACTCTCTTGTACGTGTAGGACTCCTGGATATCAGGAAAGTAGAAGGCTGAGACCTGAGTCCAACCCTTACTCTTCTCAAATTGCTGGCAAAGTTTCAGAAAATCTCAGTAATCTGCCCAAGGAAGGTATGCTAGACGACAGGTGAAGAAAGACAGGAGCCTAAAACATGGCATGCAATTTCTGAGAAGACACCTTCATACTTACTAAGAACTTATGAGCTTATAGAAATTGATTTGTTGTGGTCAGATAGTGTGGGTATGCAAGCCAAGGAGGGGACTGGCCACTTCCTTACAGTATCATCCTATAGTGACAAGAAGAGGAAAATAACCCCAAATGGGACTGCACTGGTCATCTACTTGATGTCAAAGTATTGGGGCTGAACAGTACTGAGTGTTAACCTGGACTGCTGGTCAGAGAGCTGGAAAAGTAGGGAGTAGGATGTGAATTGAATGATAAATAGAGGAATGGGTTGATGGAAAGAATTGTCAACTGCAACATCACATTCAGATCTACCAGAGATCTCTCATAAAGGGCCAGTACAGTCAACCATATGAACCCATTAGCACTGGTCATTCTTGTTTGCTAGCAATCACTTTCTGACTTATCAGACATATACACACACCAAATGGCCATGGTTTGGTGGACACAGAGGGCTAGAATATAAATGTCAGTAAATGCCTGGCATGTTAGCAGAGAGTATCAAAGTTTAGCCACCCTGCATTGTTCATTCCCAAGATTCTCAGCCTGTTAGGTCCTTGTGGCAAACTCAGTGCTCCAATGGGAAGAGATGCTGCCTCCAGGCCTCCCTTTCTTATCCTCCAGGTCTCAGAAGTCCCCAAAAGGCTGGTCTGGAGGTGTGGGGGAATAATGCAGGCAAAGCCCAAGTGTTGGAGACTCCAATTCATAGCAATGATAGGGTGCTGCAGAGCTCTGGATTGTGTTGTGCCTCCAAGGGAAGGAGGCACTGTTGGCACATGAGTGCATCAGGGCTTCCTGATCCTCCCTGCCCAACAGCAGCTGTTCTGGATTGAGCAGCACACTGGGATGGGGTATGAGGCACCCTGGGGACAAGTACCCACCAGTAGAGGGATGGATAGGGCAGGTAAATCTACAGAGAACAGTGCCAGTACTGGGCAGCTGTGCTCTTTTATCAACTTCTCCACATTTCAGTTTTCAAAAACAACTTAGACTTTAGAGTAAGTTTCAACCTATGGAAAATTTACACAAGTGTGTTTCCCTCACTGCCCTAGCTCTCCCTTGATTCACATGTCATAAAACATGTTAATCAAAGTCAGAACATTTCCACTGAAGCCATATTAGTCATTAAACACAAACCCCGTACCAACCTCAACATTGCCTCCTTCTGCCCTTCTCTCACTCAGGAGTCCATCTGGTCCTGCAGATCGTTGCTCTCCTCCCCTTTGAGGGGCCAAAGTTCCAACTAAACCTCCATCCTTGGCCATCGTGAGGGGTTCTGCTCAGCATTTGCTGTCTTGGTAGGCATAGATTGAGGGATGTCGATGGACTGTTCCTCTTTGGCAGGAGCCTACAGAGCAACAGATGCTGCAGCAATCTCAGTGAATCACACTGGGGCACCGAGGTCACCATGCTTAACCTTGTTCATGGTACTTGTGTTAGAACTCAGAGTATTGTACTTGCTAGGTAAGTGAGCTATATGCCTATTTTGTGCTGGTCATTTTTTAGTTATGGTCTTGCTTCCTATCCAGGTACATGCCTGGGCCTGGACTCACCTATTTTAAGCTTCCTGTTGTAGTGAAGTTGATATTAATTGATAGCTTAAGAGGAGATGTCACCCAGTTTTTGGCTTGGGCTGGCCCTGAATAATGATCATCCAAATCTCAGCATCTTAAATAGTTAGGATTACACATGTGACTCCCAGCTCCAATGTGCCTTCCTTCTCAACCCTACCAACTCAGCAGTGACTGACAGCTTCCTCTCCTCAGTTACTCTTACCCTCTGGAATTTCAGAGAGGAGACACACATTTTCTTCTTCATTGTACTCTAATTGCTCCCAAGATTGCCTGAAATTGTACTATCTCCCCTCATTGTAGGCTCCCCAAGGAAGTAATACCCTTGGATACTGGATATTTCTACATGAGGAAGTAAACTTAGCTGTGAACCCCAAAGGGAGATCCTGTTACTTCAGCTGTGGGCTGTCAGTTCCTTCCGCAACTCCCTCAGCTACAGTCATTTTCCATGACACAATGGTCTTCCTGAACTCCCCACACTGATGGGTACAAAGACAGCATCATGCCAATTGGCCAGGTCAAACTATGGGACACTCAGTGGTGGAGCTGGAGGAGTTGCACTTGTCCCCTATCCAATCTGACATCCAGTCCCTCTCTTCAACAGAATTCAATCTTTGTGGATTCTCCTCTCTGCCAACACTCTCAGTCTGTCTCTAGAACTAAGGAACAAGGTATATGTAATTGAGAAAACACAAACACAATCTCTCATCATGAATGGACCAATTTAAATAGTGAAAAAATGAGCCACAAAATTATACTGAACCCCTCCCCCTGCTTCTTTTATTTGTGCAAGTTTGCTCCCTAATTGCTTTTGTGTGTTTGTTGGGGAAGGTGTGTGGGTACGGGTGCAGGGGATATTGTGTATAATAGGACTTGAACTCAGGGCCTTTGGCTCTTAACCTAGCTCTTTTTTGTTCAAAGCTGGCACTCTACCATTCCAGCCACTGATCCCTAGTGGCTTTTTCCAGGCTAATTGCAATAAGAATCTCTTGGGTTTCTCTGCCTACAATGGCTTCAAACTGCAATTCTGGTATCAGCCTCCCAAAAGGCTAGTGTGTGAGCCACTAGTGCATGGCCTCCCACTGCCACTTTAAAAGGGCAGATTTTAAAGTGAAGTAAAAGAAAATTCTTGATTGAAAACTGGGTATCAGTGTGATTTAGGTAAATCTGGAGGCTCCTCATGGGAGGAAAGGCCTTCTCCTGGGAAGTATTACAGCACTACATGAACCAAGTGGGTTTGATGAAATGTCCCCAGAGAACACACAAGATACCCTGAGTGAAACAACACCCAAAGCACAGGTTCTTAGGACATTGTCTAAAATAAGTTTTTAACCAAGATGCTCACAGATGTGCCTCCCATATCCATGGGAAAGATATCAGTAGAGCAGCCATCTGGATTCTGTCCTATGGGGGTACAAGGTGTTTGGAACCAAGCCTTTTCCTTAGTCCAAACCACATCACAAAGAGGCCATGTGGATGCTCCTAGTCCAATGGCTGGGCCTTTTACTGCTACAAAATTAGGCTTCTTAAACTGGATGAAAGTATTTACTAAGTTTCTAAAGTTAAAAAAGTACACAGGGAAAAGTAAAAACATTGCATATGTGAGCAGATGACAAAAATCAATTCTAGATTGGAAGTTGCCAAGCAGAAACTATGCAAATCATAAAAATTAAGATTTCTTAAAAAGCCTCCTCCCAGAAAAGGTAGACTGTGGATCTACCTGCTGCAGGTTGTAAAGGCTTACCTACAGCCTGGATATTACACAGGTGTCGCTGCTACCACCAGTTGTAGGTGACATAGCCAGAAGGGCTTTCATATTTACAGTGGCTCTTGGCCACTCTGACTATTGCATATAGCATTTCCAACTTTCTCTCATTGAAGACCCAAGGATCATACTGACTTTAGGGAGTTCTTGTATCCAAGAAAAGGGAAAATTCAGAGTGAACTTGGCACTAAGATTGTCTGGTACTGACTGAAGGGTTATTGACTAAGGGATATAACCTGCCCCTGCAAGAAGACTTTACACATTGAATTGGAAACACGTATTTTCTTAGGTCTTATAAACTGGACTAAATTAACTTATGGACATGGAGATAAGCTAATTTAAGACATAAGGTTGGAAATAAAGATCAGCAAGCATCTCAATGCCTGTATCCCATTATGTGTTGTTGGATGCTATTGCCACAGGAAATTGGAGAGCAAAGCAGACATGGGAGAGGGAGGCCTTTGCAGGGGACAAGAACTTGCCATAAAACACAACCAATGCTTTGCTGGAGTTTGTTTTATAGGCTTTGTAGTTCCAGGGAGGTTGATGCTATACTATATAGGGAATCTGCTTCTTCCTCCCCACCATACAGCTGATTCTGTTTTCAGAGGTAGTCTCTTGTTCTGATTTCACAGAGTAGATCAAAGCATAAACTTATACCTACATACATATAAAGTGATTTTTTATAGGTAGTTTGAGCCTGACCATTGAAGAATAACTAAAACTTTTCATATACAGAGTTCTAAGCCAGAGCTTGACTGACAACAGCTATTGAGGCACTTCCTACTAGTTCCTCATCCTCTGAATACTATCAAGATGGAATATAGTGCTGCATCTCCCCTCCCCCTCCCTTCCCCCCCCCACCCATGTGCAAGTCCTGCAGTTGAATTCAGGGTCTTCTGCTTAGTTGGCTGGCACTTGAATACTTGAATCACACTTTCAGTACTGTTTGTACTAATCATTGGAGGCTCAATTTTAACAGACTTTTCTAATTGATCTGGTCTTAACACAAATCCTCTGGATGTATCTCAGATTTTTGAGTAGCTAGAATTACAGATGTGAGTCACTGCTTCCAGCTAGATTATATTGTAAGGAGGGAGGTTGGGAGGTTTGTAAGGAACACAGGAGAACAGGGCTTGCAGATGCAGATTCCAGCAATTGGTGTGAGGTGTAGTCCATTAAGTGAGGCCAACCTCATCTCAGCCTTGCCAATTGCCCCCAAGGTAAGTAATGTTTTGCATTATGCAAGAATTGATCCTTTAAAAGAATAAGCCACACTAATATCTAAGGTTTCTAAATGAGATGGCCCAAGGCATTATTTGAAAGCTCACAATGGAGTTTAACGATAAAGCTGTGGTACATGAAAACATAAGAATAAAAAAACTGTCCATGATTCCATGCTTCTCCCATGATATATTTGTACATACATAAAAAATTCTCATCTCAAGCCCAAAGAAACACAGGTCCCATGGTTTCCCTTATTTGCAATGACTAGTATATGTCTGAGACAAGCAGAAATGTTCAGAGGAGTTGATGTTAGGTGAAATGAATCCCAAGATAAGGACTCATATTTTTTCTTTCTTGCTATTGTTTTAAACATATTTATAAGATGATTGCTTTGTGTTTTTTTATGTCCCTCCTCCTCAGTATAATCCCTGTTTTCACTGTATTTGATGTTGCTATAATTTGTGGAGGGGAAGGGAAAAAAACAAATTGTTTAAACAGGGATACAGGTGAACCCATTGCAACAATGAGATGTACAAGATGTTATGTCGAAAAATGAATTTTACAACTCTGGCGTGGTATGGGGAGGGAGATGGGAAGGGATGGTAAGGGAAACAAAGGTGGAGGGAACAATGCTTGATAAGAAATGTACTCATTTGGGCTGGGAAGGCGGCTCAGTGGTACAGAGCTTGCCTTGCATGCATGAGGCCCTGGGTTTGATTCCTCAGCACCACAGAAGCAGAAATAAAAAGCTGGAAGTGGTGCTGTGGCTCAAGTGGTTGAGCGCTAGCCTTGAGGTGAAATGCTGAGGGACAGCGACCAGGCCCAGAGTTCAGGCCCACGACCGGACTCCCCACCCCCCCAAAAAGAAATGTACTCATTACCTTGCTCGTGTAATTGTAACCCCTCTGTACTACATTTTCAAGATTAAAAAAAATTCTGGTTTCAAAGTCTTTGAGGAAAATCAATACCAGGATTTCAATAGGATTGATACATTGTTTTATAACTGGAATTTCAATTTTTGCCTGGAATGATAATAATGTCAAATGAAATTATGTCTCTATTTCAGAGGTCCATGCTAAATTCATCAGCAGCCCTGCTCAGAGGAAGGGTGCAATGATGATGTGTAAACTCATTTGTAAACATGAGTTGAACAGAAACTCAGTTTGTTAAAACACAGCCACCCACCAAATCTTTGTAGAAATAACCTGTCAGGAGAGACCTCTCCAGTCCACAAAGCTGTACGATCATGTACTAGCAGTGTGGCTAGTGGTAGGAGATCATGATGGACCTAAAGAGGAAATGTGTACAGTTTTGTTAAGTATACATACGGTTGTGTTTGCTAGCCATGGGGCTTGAACATAGGGCCTGTGCACTGTCTCTGAGCCTCTTTGTGCTCAAGGCTAGTGTTCTACCAACTAAATCCCAACACCACTTCCAGCTTTTTCTTAGTAGTTTATTGGAGATAAGAGTCTCATGGACTTTCTTGTCTCAGCTGGCTTCAAACTACAATCCTCAGATTTCAGCACCCTGAGTAGCTAGGATTACAGGCATGAACCAGCAGGCTCCTGGTTTTTATACTTATCTTTTAAAACTTAATATTAAAGCCCATAAACATTAATAGGTGTACAATGCAGCATACTCAATTTGTATTTGTTCCCACTGGATTATCTGTGAACTGAGTTAAAGGCTGTCTTAGATATGGAAGGGAAGGAAAGATTTTCCACAAAGTTAGTTTTTGAAGACATTATTATTCAATAGAATTCCTTCTGAGAAGACACTTGACAAGATCAGATGTTAGGTCACACCCTCATGGAAGGGTGTAGGAATTGTCTGGGGAAACCAGGCAACAAAATTTGAATTAGGAGGTAGTGTGCTTCCTTCCTCAGCTTACTCAACTTTATTATCTGAAGAAGAAAGGAATGAGTAGGAAGAGGTCAAGTTCTAGGGCCAGTTTACGGGTTTGTTTTGTTCTCTCTCCAAATCCTGTAATATAGGAGTGCTGAGTAATAGCCTCTTCCTTTGGAAAGTCTGCACATTATCTCACTCTATCATGAGAGGAGACCTCACTTCTGTGGAGATAAGCTTGCTCTTGGGTCCTTCAGACACATAGTATGCAGACATCAAAAGTCCAATGCTATAAAGGGAACCCAAAATACTCAGTTTTATCAATGATGTAAGGGCCATTTCATGACAATGAATCTGCAAACTGGGTATCATCAATTCCAATAGTGGAAATAGCAGCCCTGGACAGTGGATGATGGGATGATGTAAGATGTTAATTGATCTCCATTCTGACTTCCCTTTCCTTCCATTCTGAATATTTGCCACAATGAAGATCTTTGCCTCAAAAAGTTTAAGGAATTTGAGTCATGATACCACAGAAACAAGCAAAAATACAATACATAGAAAGATTGTTTTGTGTAATGTCCCTCATAGGCATATAAAGTTAATTTAAATAAACTGAGTAAGAGAAAGGTTAAGTGAAACTGCTTTAAATAAGTAGTTTTTTCTGATTCTCCCATATTCCATTAAGCAAAATTATTGCTGATAAAAATACATTTACTCAAAGCAGCAGCAATGCAGGTTTAACAGAAGCACAATGTTTCAGTTTCCTATAATATCAGCTGAGCCTTCTGTGGAATCCAGGAGAAGGACATGGCATTGGGAGGCTGGGAGAAGTAATAGGAGTGAGGATCTGATGAAAACAAGCATCTAAAATCACCTAAAAGTGCAAGAGATGAGGTTTCTACTTAAATATCTGTATCTATCTTTTCTCTTTCTCTAATCCCAGTACTACAAGCCTCAGCCACTGTCAAGGGCAGAGACTGGACACCTGAGGAGGGAGAAGACTGGAGAGCAGCAAGATTGGTAAGAAAAGCTCTAAGATGCATAAGAGAGGACTCAGGAGGTCTCACAGAAGATGTACAAAGTCACCACTGAAGACAATGGTATGTGTGTGTGTTTGTGTGTATGTGTGTGCGTGTGTGTGTGTGTGTGTGTGTGTGTGTGTGTGTGTGTAAAAAGTGAGGCTTAAAGACATGCAACATATCCTGAACTATGATTTAACAATGAGCAGTGTCTACACTTTGATATGAGGTTCTGATAGTCTAGAGCAGAATTATGTCCACTGATGAAGGTTTATAATTTCAAGTCAAGTAAGAAGGCAATGCCTTCTAGCACCACATCTGAGAACTCAGAATAATAATGGGATTATAATATTTCAAACCATAGGTATGTTATTTTGGGGAATAACAGAGATGGGGGGGACTGAGATCCAAGGCTAGTCTAGGCAAAGTTTTAGCAAGCAGACCTTATCTCAACAAATTATTCTGGCTAGGTGGTTCATTCCTGAAATCCCAGCTCTGTGGGAGGTGTATGTGAGGGAAGAGCAAAGCCCAAAAATTACTTAAAATACTTAAAGCAAGAAGGGGGCAGGAGGTGTGGTAGAATGCATGCCTAGCATGTATGAGGCTTTGAGTCCAATCAAACCATAGTACTATTAAAACAACCCAACAGATGTAAGATGTGTTCATTAGCTGATTCAGCTTTTTTCCTCTCTACTAGAAATATTTAGAATTCGGGGAAGCATAGGAGAAGTGTACAGCACAAGTACCATGCAGCTGTACATTATCTATACAGCACTCTTATCCAACATGCCGAGCACTTGCTGGGTTTCAGTTGTTGGCCTCTGATAAGCAGTCATTAATGTCAGACTCATAGAAAGAGCAGATGAGTTAATTGAGTCAACTGACTTAAATGACTGACATTGAAGCCTATGCAGGGCTGTGATCTTCAGTTCTAGTACTTGGAAAACTAACCCCAACCCCGATGCAAACACATTGGCTCTGCAAACCTGATTGCATCTGCCATCTTGGTGCCTTTTCTCTTTCTATCATCTGTGAGATGGTCTATGAAGTAAATTAAGTCCAGGCCACAATAGAAGATGCTGCCGTGTGCACTGAGATAGACCTGCTGTCATTGGCAGTGGCTGTTTTCAGGGCACTCAGGACTTCTTTTATCACCGGGAAGTCACCATAAGTTCCAATGATAAGGACCACTTTGGGTACAGACTACTATAAGCATTTTAAAGACCCCTCTGTATGGTATTTTCACAATAATAATCATAATAATAAAAAGAAAGCCTTTGTTTCTCTGAAGGTTACAAGAAATGGGTATTTCTGCAGTTTGAACAGCAGGTGGCACTTTTAACTACTTTACAAGTGAGTCCAGTCTGTTGTTTTTGTTATTATTGTTGCTGATTTAGCTTAGGATAGAAACCTAAGTGATATGGTGAGAGGGCAAAAAATCATTTAAAATGATCTTGGAAACATTAAAAAACCTCACTAGTGAAGAGATTGAAGTCTGAAAATGTACCAAAAATCAAGCCCTGAACTGCTTGTTCTGTATGAGTGTAGCTAGCACACAGACCTTCTGTAGGTAGCTTTCCTTGTCTGGAACAACCTACTCAAGCTGTGTACAAAGGAAAAGAAACAACACTAGAACTTAAAATTTGGAAATGCCCAGTGCAAGTTGAGATGTATGCATTTCCAGAGCCTTCCTAGCACTAGGGGCTTTTGAACAACAATCTCTTCAACAACAATCTCCTTGGCCTTTGCAAGCTGCCTTTTCAGGTATTAGTCAATATGCATGCATAGAAAGCCCCCTTGCTGTGTGCTCTGCCACAACACTAAGACCATCAGTGTTGTAGGATGATAGGGAAACTTCTCCCAGGACAGAATGCAGCCATTGTTATGTTTAGCAAATAATTAACCTGTCAAACTGGGCACCAGTGGCCCTTGACTGTAAACCTAGCTACTCAGGAGGCAGAGATCTGAGTATGCCAGTAAAAAACCAGCTTGGGCAGGAAAGGCCTTGAGACACTTATCTCCAAGAAACCACCAGAAAACTGGAAGTGGCACTGTGGCTCAAGTGATAGAAAGCTAGACTTGAGTTGAAGAACAGAGAGACAGCCCCTAGGCCTAGATTTCAAGTCCCATGACCAACAAAATAAAAAAAAGAAAGAAAGAAAGAAAGAAAGAAAGAAAGAAAGAAAGAAAGAAAGAAAGAAAGAAAGAAAGAAAGAAAGAAAGAAAGAAAGAAAGAAAGAAAGGAAGGAAGAAAGGAAGAAAGAAAGGAAGGAAGGAAGGAAGGAAGGAAGGAAGGAAGGAAGGAAGGAAGAAAGAAAGAAAGAAAGAAAGAAAGAAAGAAAGAAAGAAAGAAAGAAAGAAAGAAAGAAAGAAAGAAAGAAAGAAAGAACCTGTCATGATGAGAGATATGGCAAAGCTCAAGCCTTTGCATATAAAGACATACTAACCTGGGAGATGGCTCAAAAACAGAGGCACTGTTACCTTCTCCTGGTAAGAACCAAAGCTCCCACTGGAGCCCATACCATTAGAATAGAGCAGATCCCCAGCACATGCCTACAGCCCCAAGTCAGTGTGGCCAGAGTGATTAGCAGCCAAGCTTCCAAGTCCCCTTTGATTCCTGCCTCCTGGGCACATTGTGGGCCAGCTCAGAAGGAGGTTTCAGAAGAGCATAAAGAGCCATGAAGCAAAGCAGTCGTGTAGAAATGCAAAGCACATGACTCTCACCTCTGGGATTCCAGAGTTATTCTCAGATTATTTTGTGGATAAGAAGATGTGAGTGAATCATCTTGCTTCCTGAAAAATATCTCTGTATAGGTAGGTACTCTTTGCCTCACACTGAAAGGCAACCACTTGTCCAAAGGATGGTCTCATCTGTGGCCAATAAATTTCCTTTTCCCGGCCATCACCCCTTTAACAGACATTTGTATGTTGGCTGATAGCACATCCATGAATGGAGATGTACCTGCAAAGGGTTTGAAACCATAGTGGTCCATGATGTCCTATCACCATTTCTCTCCCACTGTCATCTCAGAATTAGACCAGAAGCTGGTTGCAATCACCGCACATATCAACACAAGACTGTCAATACCAGAACCTTGTCAAAGTCTACTTCAAAGATACCTTTCAGTTTCAATCTATGTCTGACAGAGTATCTACCCCATACTTTTTTGGTCTTGGATATGTGCACCTATAAACTGGGAGACTTTTAGAGAATAAGATTAGAGAGAACGGGTCTCCTGGACAGGATCTGCTATAGGTACGACAAGTTGGAAGGAAAAGGGAAACAGCATAAGGAAATATCATTAACATGGCCAAAGTGGTCAAAAGACATCTCTCCAATGCAAGAATGTCTTTCTGACAAACCTGTTCTTGTTGGGCCATGGCCTGGTATGGTAGTGCCACTTTACACTCTGGTCCCATTAAAGTAACATACATGTCATGGCTTCTTCCTTCCATGGCCTAGGCTGACTACCAGAGGTTCATTCCCTGTTTCTACCTCTGCTTTCTAAAAGGTACACATATCAAGGGGCTCTCTTCTTTCCCCCTACAAATATTCTACCAATGTCCCCTCATTTCACAATTCTTCATTGCCAATCTGGGTGCTGCTTTTCTATGAGTTCTAATGTATCCTCTCCTGAGCCTAACATTTGTTGCCTTTCCTCCTTTTGGTGCTGGGGACTGAACTGAGAGTCATGTGCATGCCAGGGATGTACTCTACCACTGAGCTGCATCTTCACCTCTGAATTTTGTTTATCATACTTGTCAAGAACTCTATTAAGTATTTGATACAATTACTAAGGTACATGAGAATAAGGGAGATGCTGCACTTAGCAATTGGACAAAAAATCACCTATCTATAGGAATCACCTCCACATTAGCTTGTGTGGCAATGAATGCAGAGCTCTGGCTAGGAGAAAACAAAAGTCATGCCTGAGAAATACATGTTGGTCTACTGGTAAAATTATCAACAGGAGTTTTCTAAGGAGTGAGGGATTAGTCATTAATTATGAACCAAGAACTACTTCTTCAAAAGTGTAAAGAAATAAGCCAAAGCCACCAGAAAAGACTCATGAAAAGACTCATAAATGAGTACTTAAGAGAAAACAAAAATGTTCTTAGTCAAACACTGGTAGAAAGGATGGGTGGTGCCTCCATCACAGCTTGGCCTCAATCCTTAACCCACTGAGGAATGAGAGTGCCTTGGCCAGGCCTGCCTTCAGTTCTGACCCAGCAGCCTTAGAAGATTTGAGGTCATCCAACCTGGTCAGTTCTAGGACTAGAGACCCAGGAGTGTCAACACTTCCTCCCTAGAACTCCCACAATGGAAGCTATTTGCACTTTGATCTCCCTGGGGCAAGGACACAAAACAACCTGCTTCTAGTCACAGATCACTCTCTGGGACAGTTTACTTTCTAATGAGTGAGATCAGCTTGGCTTAAAGATCTCTATCCCACCCCTCCCCACCCTACCCCAACCTCAGGCCTGGTAGAGGAAAACTTACGGAACTTACCATCTCCCAACTTTACTAGCAACAAGGGACTTGCACCTCACCCAGAAGTACCTTTTCCTTAGAGCTTTCTATAAGTTGCAGTATTCCCATAGCCCTGTTTCTGAAGAAAAAGGTACTCTTACAGGTTATTGGTGGCCATGGAGGAATGCTTGGCACAGACAACCTGCCTGGAGCCTCACTGAAAGAAGAGTGAAAGATTCTGGCAAAAAGAACCAGTGACTGATTTGGCCTCCAGTGAAAACAGAAGTGTTTACCCTCTTCCTGGCTATTGTAGATTCTAAGCAATTGAGATTTCTGTTTCACTCATGTAAAGTAAACATACCCAACAGGCTAGATCCATCCATCCCTTATATCCTTACAACACCCTGTGGGCCTCAGACAGCTTTGACTGCTGGAAAAATGAACATGAGAATGGGTAATTGGGACAGGCCATGTTTCCCCTCCTCTCCTTGACTTGGAAGTACTGTGTCAAGCAGTTCTTTATACACTATGGGACTGGTCAGCTTCTCAGCCTCTCACTCCCTCAAACAGCTAGAGTCACTTCTGTACTTAAAGCTGGCAGACAACTTGAGAAACTTCCCTGGCAACCAGGAACTTGCACTCATCCTGTGAGCACTGCTTCATTGCCAATTGAACTCTAAACACAGGGATCAGTGTTCCTGATACTGTTTCTGGGGAATGTGACTGAAATCCCTCTGATGGGACATGAGACAAGAACCTGTGGTTGTCTGAAGGAGAAGTAGCATCTGGATCTAGTTTTCTTTTTCTTCAAACTGCTTTTTTGCTACTTGCATGCTTTCGAGATATTGAAAACTATAAAACTGGGCCAGGGGGAAAAACAACAACATTGGCACTTGTCATCCTCTTCTTCAAAATAGCAGAAAAACCATGAATTTAATACTCCTCTTCAGTACCAGTCCTATATTGCTAAGATTAAATCCTTCTGGCCAAATTTATATTTCAAATACACTGAAAGAATAAAAAGGATTCTAAAGAAGAAAAAGGGCTCAGGGTATAAAATGTATACTTCTTTATTTATACAAATAGGGTTTTAAAACAATCATTTAAAAGAAATCTGCATTTTTACATTCACCATCAGTGAGTTCCTGACAGAGAAGGCTGAGCATGATGATACATAGCAAGGTCCCACTGCAGGACAACAGTAGCTCAGGAAAGCACCATTTATTTGAGAAGCAGTAGGCATGCTCTGGCATTCCTGTTGCACTGCTAGCAATGGGAAGTCTTAAACCTCTTCTTCCACAAGACTTCTTCAAATTCCCCCTGTTCATCAGCAGTGGCATCTTTGCATTGCTGGTACTTGGACACCGGGTCGTTGATGTTGCTCTCAACCTCAGTGAACTCCATCTCATCCATGCCCTTGCCTGTATACCAGTGCAAGAATGCCTTGTGCATTGAACTGTTCTGAAGTGTGCTTGAAGGGTTCCTGGATGGCCGTGTTGTTGCCAATGAATGTGGCCAACATCGTGAGGCTATGTGGGGGGATGTCACACACAAGTGTCTTCACGTTGTTGGGGATCCATTCTGCAAAGTAGCTGCTGTATTTGTTCTGCAAGTTGAGCATCTGCTCATCCACCTCCTTCATGGACATGCGGCCTCGGAAGATGGCAGCCGCTATCAGGTAGCAGCCATGGTGGGGATCACAGGTGATCATCGTGTTCTTGGTGTCAAACGTCTGCTGGGTGAGCTTGGGCAGTGAAAGAGCATTGTACTGCTGGCTGGCACGGCTAGTCAGGGGTGCAAGGCCAGGCATGAAGAAGTGCAGGCAGGGGAAGGACACCGTGTTCTCGGCCAGCTTGCGCAGGTCTGCATTCAGCTGGGCAGGGAAGCACAGGCAGGTGGTGACCTTGCTCATGGTAGCCAACACCAGGTGGTTCAGGTCTCCATAGGTGGGCATGAGCAGCTTCAGGGTGCAAAAGCAGATGTCATACAGGGCCTCGTTGTCAATGCAGAATGTTTCATCTGCATTTTCCACCAACTGGTGGACAGACAAGATGGTGTTGTAGGGTTAGGTGAGGATGATAGGGTTAGGTGGATAAAGGCTCAGCCCAGCACTGGGAACTAGTGTCTGGATGTTAGGGAGGAGGGGTGCCTGTTAGCCATCTCCTATGGACTATGATGACATATCAAATATGAAGTTGTCTGGTCTGAAACTCTGGCCAAATGGTTCCGATCTCACTGAGTCTAAGGTGCCAGTGTCCAACATCTTGGGCAAGGGCATGACACTGAAGGTGTTCATGATGCTGTCTGGGAACTCCTCTCGGATCTTATTGAGAATCAGGGTGCCCATGCCTGACCTGGTGCCACCTCCCAGGGAGTAGGGCATCTAGAAACCCTGGAGACAGCCACACCTTTCTGCTCACCACTTCCAACACTGACTCCACCAGCTCAACTCCCTCTGTGTAGTGGCCCTTGGCCCAGTTATTGCCTGCCCTGTTCTGGCCTATCAGACACAAAGACACATACTCCAGGAATAATGACTGTGCTATATACATTGTGCAGACTATAGGCTCCTCTGAGCAACTTTGGCTATTATTTTAGATACACTTTGGTGAAATAAAGGAAATGTTTTCTTTTATTGGGTCCAGTCATGGGCCTGAACTCTGGGCCTGGGTGCTGTCCCTCAGCTCTTCAGCTCAAGGCTAGTGCTCTACCACTTAAGCCACAGCACCACTTCTGGCTTTTTTTTCCTGCTTATATGGTGCTGAGGAATCGAACCCAGGGCCTCATGCATGCAAGGCAAGCACTGTACTGCTGAGCCACCTTCCTAGCCCTCAGGAAATGTTTTCAATGTGTCTGGGACCCTACAAATCACCCAGGTTCTAAAGAAAGTAAAGACAATGTGGAGGAAGATACATTTTAACCCAAACCACGTGCGTACTTCTAAAAATGAGCAGAGCCTGGGGATGGGAAGGGGTCTCAGTGGTACAGTGCTTGCCTCACATGCACAATGCCGTGGGATCGATTCCTCAACACCACATAAACAGAAAAAGCCAGAAGAGATGCTGTGGTTCAAGCGGTAGAGTGCTTGCCTTGAGCTGAAGAGCTGAGTTACAGTGCTCAGGCCCAGAGTTCAAGCCCCACGACCAACCAAAAAAAAAAATGAACAGAGCCTGCCTCAATACTGGAAAAGTACTTACTTTCACAGGAGGAACAGGAGAACAGAATGGTAAGAGGGAAGCTAAGCTGCAGGCACGTGTCTGCACCTTGCTCATACATAGCTGTGCTTTGATTTCTGGTGTCCTGAAGTGGTTCCCTGTTATTGCCAGGTATTTGAAATGGCCAGCAGCGCTGAAACCTTGTTGGAGGCATTCCCTGCTCACTGTTCATTCCCTTCAGAGGCTGTTTGCAGACTGGCATTTATCTGTGCTGATTGAGTGGCCAGGGACATGACTCCCATGGACTGAAATAGGTAGGTTAGGTGAGGATGATATCTAGATGGATAAAGGCTCAGCTCAGCTCTGGGAACTGGAGTGCCTGGATGTTAGGAAGGAGGAGTGCCTGTTAGCCATCTTCCATGGACCATGCTGACCTACTAAATATGAAGTGTCTGGTCTGAAACTCTATGGTTCCAATCTTACTGAGTCTAAGGTGCCAGGCTCTACGTCCACCATGATGGCCCGAGGAACATATTTGTTGCCTGTGGGAACAAGAGTTGACTTAGGCCTATACTTGACAAGGAACTTAGGGGCAGAGCTTATGATTCTAAGTGGCTCTCAGCATTCATTACAGAAATTACAGCATTTCAGACATGGAAACAGAAAAGATATCTTGAGAATGAATCACCATGCAAGAGGCTTCAGCAACTTTAAGGACGTTTGCAGTTGTCTATTTCCATGCATTTCATTCCTTTGCTTTGGGCATGGTGGCTGAAATCTCAGCTACTCAGGAGGCAAAGATGAGCATCAGGCTTTGAGTCTAATGGGGCAAAAGAAAGATGACAACACCTTTTCTTGTTGTTGTTGTTCATGGTGGGGCTTGAACTCTGAGCCTGGGCACTGTCCCTCAGCTCTTCAGCTCAAGGCTAGCACTCTATCACTTGAGCCACAGTCCCACTTTCAGTTTTCTGAGTTGTTTATTGTAGATAAGGGTCTCAGGGGCTTTCCTGCCCAGGCTGAATTTGAACCATGATTCTCATTTCTCAGCCTCCTGAGTAGCTAGGATTACTGGTGTGAGTCATCATTGCCTAACAGCAAGAACCTTTCTCTTTTTTTGTTAATTTTATTTTTATTGTAAAGGTGCTGTATAGAGGAGTTATAGTTACATGAGTAAGGAAAAGAGAACATTTATTGTTGAACATTGTTACCCACTCCTTTGTTGTTCTCCCTTTCCTTCCCCAATTAAAAGTAGCTAGGTGCACAGCACCATTGGCTCATGCCTATAATCATAGCAACTGTGGATTTGGAGATCAGAGGATCGCTGTTCAAAGCCAGCCTCAGCAGGAAAGTCTGTGAGACTCTTATCTCCAATAAACTAATAGAAAACCAGAAATGGCACTGTGGCTTAAGTGGTATGGCTGCTTGTCTTGAACAGAAGAGTTGGGGCACAGTGCATAGGCCCAGAGTTTAAGCGCCACTGCCGAAAAAAAAAAAACAAACAAAACAAAAGAGCCAGGTGTGGCTCTTTTGTAGAGGAATTCAAGTATAATGCTTTCCTAGGGAAATACATAAAATACATATTTCTTGTGTTATAATGTTTCAATAATTGTTATCAAATAGCACATTTCCCTGTATGCAAATACTCAGAGCAACCTTGGGCGATTACTTGCAATTTGCCATTTAACCTGATTTTTCAAAAGGGATATCAGTTAAAATGATATAAACATGAGTTTGAGATTGCCCCCTTCCTAAACAATCACATGAAGAAAACTGGCCATCCAGCCTGATATGCAGGGGTTCCGGGAAGATGGCGGAGGAGAAGCTGGAATCTGAACAAGCTCTCGAATAGAAAGCAGTTTTAGAGTTCCAGTGAACAGTCCTAAGCCAGAGAATCACACCAAGTGTGCCATCACAGGACAGAGAGTTAGACAAGAGAGGGGAAACCAAGGAGACACATCTGAGCCAGCCAGCAGCTGCCGCTGCGGCGGCAGAGTCGCGACGGCGACCACCGCCGTGGGGCCATACCTGAGACACAGAGAGTCCAGGATGAAGGAGCCAGACGCAGCCGACAAGCGGATTCTACTCAACACCAACAAGAACCGACAAGGAGCGGACATCTTCATCCTGCTGTTTGCAGACCAGAGACGACCCAGGATCCAAGACTCGGCGTGAGTACAAGCCCGACGTCCTCACCCCTTCTCAGGGAGCAGAGGAGGGAAGGCCACCCCTCCCCCCCCAGCACCGGTGATCTCCATCTTGGATACCGACAAAGTTCGGAGGAGCTGCTAGCTCCAGCTCAGGCCTTGGAATAAAACGAGTCATTTAGCAGGTCACAAGAACTTAACGGCGAAGTGACCTGCCAGACTCAGCTCCATCCAGGGAAAAGTCACCCAGCTCAGGCGCCAGCCATTGGAGTGGCTCGCCACACTGGGTAACCAGAGCCAGAGGCTGCCCCTCCCTCTAGCAGCCACCACAATCAATTGAAAAACAGAAACCCTGAGAATGGCTCCAGGCTGGGCGCTGTGAGCTTTATCACAAAATAGCCCCAGGGAAAAGCTACTGTTTGTTGAAAGGCCTCAACTCTACTCAGAACCTAGCCTCATCACCACATCCCCCTCTTTTGTGATTCTCAAAGCAGATCACCCTCCCAGAAAACTAACCTGGGAGGGGGATCTCAAAATCTTGGGTAAAGCAGAGCATTTTTCTGCCTCTTCCAACAAACCAGCCTGATATGCAGGATCTAATAAAGACACAACATAAAATACTGTTCATAGGAGTGACACAATCCCACACAACAACTCTCAACCAAGGAACCACAAGATTAAAGTCTTATATCTTACTTAAGCAATATCAACACAAAATACCAAGGTGAGGACATCCCCAAATGTAGATCCATAAAACTCAAATACATTAAATAGCTCTGTCCTTTTGTTTGCACTTTTTCATTGGTTTATTACACAGGAAAACCAATTATCTACGATTCTGTTTGTATACAATAATGTAGAACGGAAACTCTTTATATAAAATTAAATGAATTTCACATTGACAGTTACAAAAACTGAAAATCTACTCTGTAGACTTCAGTAAGGTTGTTTGTATTAGGAAAGACAATATGAATCATTTAAAAGCAGTGTTTACACATTATTATTGGGTTTTTCTACATCACAACAATGTTTTTTACTTTAAAAACCTTAAAAAGAATTTATTGTTGGCTAAGTATTCATATTCAAAATGCTGAAGTCCAGAAGTGTTATAGATTTCAGGGTGAGACACTTTATGCTTTGTGATTTGGACTATTCACATATATATTAGTGACTGAACATCCCTCTTTGAAATTTTAAAATTTTCAATTTCAAAAAAATTTTTTTTAGAAATTTAATCTGTATTTTAAAGAGGGCAATGCAACTGGGCTCTGGTTGCTGAAGGGTGAAATTCTAGCTACTCAAAAGTCTGAGATCTTAGGATCGCAGATTGAAGCCAGCTGGGGCAGGAAATTCTGGGAGACTCTTATCTCCAAGAAACTACCTGAAATAGTTGGTGCCATGCCACCTCCTATGGAGTCTGCATGAGATCGTGTTAGACAAAGAGCTTTAAGGAAGCATGCCTGCAGGAAGAGGGTGTTGGTTCAAGGCATCCCATACACTTGGCTGCACCTTTATAGCCTCTACTACCTTTATTCTTACTATATTCTTCTTGGCTGTACATTCGTTGCTTTTATTCTCGTTTTGGCTATTTTTCTATTGATCCGTGAACAGAGCATGTTGTTTCTTTCCAGTCCAATGGAGATGACTTCTCTAAATAATAAAGACTAGGACCAAAGATTAAATGTGGCCTTGCCCCAATCAATCTATCATCTGATGTGACGCTGCCTCCAAAAACTCCTACAACTTCACAAGCGGTTTTGCAGCTCATGCATAGTAAACATAAAAACTTAAAATTTCCAAATATGTTACAACAAGCAGAATTAATGAATTAAACTAAGCTAGAAGGAGTTATCCCAGAAGCCTAGAGAGTTCTGAAAAAAGGAACCCCTGATAATAAAAAGAAAAGAAAGATTGAAGAGATGAAGGACAATGCCTATGCCCAGAGTTGAAACCCCATGACAAGAAAAAAAAATCCAGGTGTGGCTAGTCAGCAAGTACAGGTAGGGGGAATTCAGTAAAAGGCTTTCCTGAGGAATTCACAAGTGTATACTCAAAAATTAAAACAAAATATATGGTGGAGTGGCTCAGGTGGATACAGCACTTGACTTACAAGATGGAGGCCCCAAATTCGAACTACAATACCACCCTAAGAAAGGCAGGAACTCCTTCCTTGTCATTAGTATTCCTAGGGACCTATTCTGCCATGGTATTGGAAGCCAGTTAGGAGACACTCACTAGCTGCCTCAATTCTCTGCAGCTGTAAGCTGCTGTCTACATAGTAGTTTCCCGTGCAGTCAATGTTGTGCTCATTGCTTAGCATTTCCCCAAACTGAGATGGAAATATAAGTGTATTATGGCCTAGAATGTTAACTGTCCAAACAATGGATTTTAAAATAACTATGAGAAACCCAAGTCCTGTTGACACAACTATTTTTGTAAAAAAATTAGATTTTTTAAATTAAAAAAGCACAAAAATTGATAGCATTTTAGTTTTGTTAATCTCTTTGCTATCTTGCTGAATAGAAGACATCTGGGTTCTCCTATGAGTATTCTATCTTATGGGATACCATATTCTGTTTGGATTCTATGACCAGAACCTGGTCTTATATGAACATTAAGTTGCCAAAGCAGTAACTTGAAGACTCAGCTAGAAGGGTCTCCAGAACCCCAAGGGTCCTCAGAGCATACACTGATTTAGACAACCACTGATTTAGAAAACACCCAACTTAAGGGAACTGAGTTAGGGCATGAAAACTCAGAGAAATTTGCATTAAGGTGGACGAACTGTTCTCAATTATCTGATACTCATCAGTTGACAAAAAGGGAATCCTCTGTATCTGTCAGCTCAAAGACACTGCACTCCTTTCATTCAAATCAGACCAAAAATGCATTAGTCTATTCCCAGGAAACTAAGTACAATGACTTGAGTCTCAGGTAAGACAAAGACATGCAAGCCTTGCTTAAAAAACCACACCCACCTGGGCCACACAAATTAGGGAAATTGGGGAAACTATCTGGGGGACTTGATTTCCAGGAGGTTAGGGACTACTATGGAGCCCCATCTACCTCAGCCTAGACATGACCACCACCACCTGCACCCTCCAACCCCATCCTCTTCCTCCTCATCCCCCTAAATTTGAGACTAGGATCCTAGGCCAGTGTCATGCTCCCCTTTGCGCCAATCTGGTTGCCACAGTGGCTTGCCTGTATGTACATGATCTCCCTCACAGTGTAGGGCTGCAGAGCAGTTGGATGCGTGTCCTCAGCAGTGGTGTACACAGAGGCAAACAGGTAGGGCTGGGGAGCAGGAATCTGACACAGCCAACTCAGATCCCCATTTAAACCTCTGGTTGTTACAGGGGCAGAGGAGATGGGGTGGACTTGATAGGCAGAGCCAGTAGGTGCTCCAGCTCATTCTCCCTACTGCTGGGTAATCAGAGATAGCTACCTGTTATCACTTAGCCCTGGCATCCAGCTGTCAGCCTCAAGTCAATTAGCACAGCTGCCACTCTATTTGGAACCTCTTGTCACACTGCCATCCACATCCCACCCTGACTCACAAGAGAGGCTGAACCCTGGGATCCAGGAAGCAAGAGGAGGGGCTTCCTTTACACAAGGTACTTGTGCCAGAAGCCAAGAACAAGCCTACCTTCTATTTTTGATAGGAGGGCCTAGAACTGAAGGGGCACGTTCAGCTGTGATCCCAAGAACAAGCACAAACTGTTGGATTCCATGACTGATTTCCATTCTGGGAAGAGTCAGGGGCTTAGGGCCTTGCCTTCATACTCAGGTTTTCTTTTCTTTTCTCTTAAAAGCAGCTTGCTTTATTACTTAAGCCATAGGTCTACAACAGTCTACTTTTTGTTTCATTTGGCTTCTGCTCAGAGCATGAGAACTCAGCTCCTGCTCTCTGTGTGTGTGTGTGTGTGTGTGTGTGTGTGTGTGTGTGTGTGTGTGTGTGTGTGTGTGTGTGTGTGTGTGTGTGTGTGTGTGTGGCCGGAGTTAGGCACGTTGGTGTTAGGGCTTAAAATTAAGGCCTGGTGACTCTTTTTGAGATTTTTACTATTATTGAGATTAGGTGATTACCTAAATTTCTCTTATTTCAGAATATTGTGGAATAGTGATATTTAGTTGAAGTCACAAACATATTTTAACCTTCACAATGCAAATTGTCATTATTATGGTCGATAAAGTTTGTGAATTCTATAAGCTTTGACAATACAATTCTATAAGCTTTGACAATACAATTATTTCTTCCAGGTGATATATACATTTCTTTCCTTTTGCTTATTGTAAGACGTTCTGTCTTTCACTCTCATTCCTCTCCTCTCTTTCTGAGGTTTTATTGATTTACTTAGTTAACTGAAGGGTAGGTGGCTCTACTACTTGAGCCACAGCTAAACTTCTGCCTTCTTTAAGTGATTAATATGAGGCAAGAATTCCATGGGTAGTCCAGGGCAGTACAGAAAGGCTTGAAATCTGATGATCAGAGTTCAAAGTCAGCCTGGGCAGAAAAGTCAATGAGACTCTTATCTCCAGTCAACCTAAGAGGTGGAAGATAGTAGAGCTGTAGCCTTGAGCAAAACACTTCAATTTTAAGTCCCTCAACTGAACACACTGAAGCAAGTTTCATGGACTTTCCTGTCCAGTATGGCTTTGAACCATGACCTACAGATTTCCGTTTCCTTAGCATTCAGAATTATAAGTGTGAGTCAACATTTACAAGTCTTTAATTACCTCTTCTTTCACCTTTTCAGTTATTTATTCTTTCTTTCTTTCCTTTTGACATTTGTTATTAGGCGCTAGCTCTTATGCTGTTTTTTTGTTTCCCTTGAAACTACCATGCCCTACAACTTTGACCACAGGTAAACTACAGGCTGTTTTTCTTTTTTGCAGCTCTTTTTCTAGGGCTTAAACTCAGGTCACAGTGACTGAGGTTCTATTTTTTTTAATTGAGTGGTGGTTCTTAGATCTTGAAATTAAGTCAAGATGACTTTCCTTGAGGTTTATTTATTTTTACCTTAATAGTAGCTTGTTTCACTACTTGAGCCACAGCTCAACTTTTGCATTTTTTGTGGTTAATAGGAGATTAGAATATCAATAGAAAGTCAAGAGCATTACAGAAAGGACTGAAAACTGAGAATCATGGTTCAATGCCAGTCTTGGGCAAGAAAGTCAATGAGACAATTATCTCTAATAACCACCAAGAGGTTGGAAGAAGTAGACCTGTAGCCATGAGCAAAACATAGCAAGTTCAAGCCCCCATACTGAACACAGTAAAATATGTCTCCTGTACTTTCCTGCCTGGGCTGGCTTTGAACCACAGTCCTCAGTTTTCAGTAATCTGAGCAGGTAGACTTACAGTTTTGATTTAGAAAGCCTTAATAGCTCCTTTTCCACCTTTTCACTTATTTGATTGTCCCTTCCCCCTTTTTCAAAGTTCATGTCCTTTATTATTAGGGCCTACTCATTTATGCTCAGTATTTAATTAATTAATTTATTGATATTGTCAGTTGGGGGCTTGAACTCAATGCCTAGGAACTGTCTGTCAGGGACACAGCAGGTACACTACTATTTTCAGACACAGTGCCACTTCTATTTAGTTGGAAAAAAAAAAAAAAACAGTCACCAGGGGACATTTTAGCCGAGGCTGGCTTCCAAATGTGATTCTCAGATCTAAGCTTCCTGAGTAGCAAGGATTACAGCCATGAGCCAGAGGCACCTGGCTTGTTTTTTTTAAATCAAAACTAGCAGGCTCTACATTTAGGCCACACTACTTCACTGTCCATGAGATTTTTGGCCTTTTGTTTTTTGCTCAAAGCTAGCAGGAACAAACACTCAACTCCTGAGGGTTTTTTTTGGGGGGGGGAGGGGAGGCTTGAATTCATGGCCTAGTGACTCTCTATGAGGGTTGTTTTGTTTTATTTTGGGTATTTTGTTTTTCATTTCAAAGCTAGCAGGCTCTACTACTTGAGCCTCAGCTCAACTTCCGCCTCTATTTTTCTTTTAGTGGTTAATAGTAGATAAGAGTCCCATGGGAACCAAGGCACTACACAGTATCCTAAAATCTAAGGATTACAGTTTAAAGCCAGCCTGGGCTAGAAAGTCCATCAGACTCATCTCCAATTAACCACATGAGACAGGAAGTAGTATTTTTAAACTTGAGTAAAAACCCTCAAGTTCAAGCCCATGTCTAGCACACTCAAAAAGAAGTTAGTTGGACTTTCCTGCCCAGGCTGGATTCGAACTGTAATCTTTACATTTCAGCTTGGATTAAAGATATGAGTCTATATTATAAAAAACTAATTGGCTCTTTTCTTCTTCACATACATTTATTTATTTGTTGGTTCTCTGTCTTGTTTTTAGGGCCTCACCAATCTTGCTGAAGGATAGAATGCTCTAAAAGTTTAGTAACAGTTGCAATTTGGTTCATTTTTTGGTTTTGGTGGTTAGTAGGAGGTAAGTATAGACACTCCCACAAGGTCCTGAATTATACTGATTGCGGTTCATTGTCAGAGGACAAGGAAAGTTCATGAGATTCTTATCTCAAATTAACCTCCAAAAGATTGGAAATGGTCAAGCAAATCTTCTAGATCATATCCCAGAAAGGAACACACACACACTCATACACACACACACACACACACACAGACACACACAGACACACACACACACAATGGGCTTTTTACACACACACACAAACACACACACACACACAAACACACACACACACACACAATGGGCTTTCCTGTCCTGGCTGGCTTGGAATAGTAATGCTCAATTTCAGTGTTTTGAGTAGCTAGAATTTCAAGTGTGAGCCACCAGTTTCTTGTTAATTTTTATCATTTTTAAGACTCTTTGTGCTCTCTTGTACTTTTTTAAAAATTTATTTTGTGGTTGTCTTAGTGCTAGATCTGTTTTTCACTTACCTTTTTTAAAACTTTTTTTTCTTAGCTTTATCTTAGCTTTTTTTATGCTCAAGGTTGCTGCTCTGCCACTTCAGCCACAGTTCCACTTCTTTTTGCTGATTAGTTGGGAATAGGAGGCTCATTGACTTTCCTGCCCAGGCTGGCTGTGAACCACAGTCCTCAGATTTGAGGATACTGTGTAGTGCCCTTGAATTCCTGTGGGACACTTCTGTCCTATTTACCACCAAAAGATAAAGAGAATGGGGCAGAAGTTGATCTGTGGTTCAACTAAGAGAGCCTGCTAGCTTTGAATTTAAAAACAATACTTGGAAGTCTAATTCTGGTACTAATTGTACACTATTCAAACAAAACAAAACAAAACAAAAAACAAAAACAACTTATGCGCAGTGACCAGGTAATAAGGATTCCTAACTGATAACCTGAACTCATTTCCCAAAGCCTTTTTAAGATATATATGGTCATTTGTGTCAGCTGAGGAGAGATTAAAGAACAAGGCTTTACAGGCCAGTTACTCAGGACTTGGAAATCAGGATCCATTGGCAAAGCTTTTCAGAAAATGACTAAAAACTCACTCTTCACAATTCCAAATGGTTCTTCCCTCTGTGCAAGGGAAAGAGGGATGAGAAGGAAGAAATATGGGAACTAAGAAACCTCAAACAAGGTAAGTTATGTTAACTTTATTAGATAAAGTAAAACATAGGTGTACGGTGTGCAATCCAGAAAAGGACATGTCACCTCTGTGTGGATCCCAGTTAATTTAGTTAATCGATGGTAAGAAGTAAAACCCACTATTGTATTTATAGAAAGGAGGTACATGGCAGGCAAGTCAGTTCACTAACTTCAAGGATTTTGAACATAAAGGAGTGAAAGTGACTCTGTTTGGGCAACAGGAAGGAACAGAGCTGAGGAGGACTGAGATGTGCAGACATTCCCCAAGAAAGATCTCACTGACATCAAGTCTTCAGATGCCTGCTGGTTGCCAGTGGCTTATGCCTGTAATCCTACTCAGAAGGCTTAGATCTGAGGATTGTGGTTTGAAGCCATCTGGGATAAGAAAGTTTGTAAGTCTTTTATGTTTTACAACTCAAGAATATTCATATTTGTTGCTAATTGCAACCCAAGGCAGTGCAATAGGATACCAAGCTGAAGAAAATTAGAAAATACCAGACAGGTATAGAGAAAAAGAAAAAAAAATCAATGAGGACCTTGGGTCCCAAGGCTTACTGGCACCTGGGCCCCAGGTCACACAAGCAATCATATTTATTTGAATTCACACTGGGAAGGTTACCATGGATACATGCAAAAATGAAGCTTCTATATTGCAATCAGAGCCACCACAGTGACTGAGAAACACTGGTTCCCTTTTTGTTTTGAGAAAGGAGAATGCAACCCAGAGAAAATCCAGACATTTGGTCTATTTTATCTAGATTCCTAGGTTAAGTTGTCAATTCTTTTACCTCCCAGGCTTCAAGGTCTTTAAAGCACTATGGAAGGGGGCAATAGCTTAACCCTCTCCAGAGCTGTGCTTTTTTGTAAAATTGTGAAAATACCATACAGAGGAGTTACAATTACATTGGCAAGATAGTAAGTACATTTCTTATCAAGCATTATTACCTCCTCCTTTGTTTCCCCTTACCATCCCTTCCCCTCTCAACCCCCCTTCTCTCCCTCCACCCCCCACTGAAGTTGTAAAGTTTGTTTTTCAACATAACATCTTATACATATACATTTCATTGTTGTAATGGGGTCACCTGTAACCCTATTTATATATTTATTTATTGATTGATTTTTTTATTGTGAAAATACCATACAGAGGAGTTACAATTGCATGGGCAAGATAATGAGTACATTTTTTATCAAGCATTGTTGCCTCCTCCTTTGTTTTCCCTTCCTATCCCTTTCCATCTCCCATCCCTTCCCCCATTCCTCCCCCCACCCCTCCCTCCCGCTCTTCCTACCCCCCCCAAAGTTGTAAAGTTTGCTTTTCGACATAATGTGTTGTACATCTCATTGTTGCAATGGGTCCACCAGTATCCCTATTTAAACAATTTGTTTTTCTTCCCTTCCTTTCCACAAATTATACCAACATCAAATACAGTGAAAGCAGGGCTAATACCATGGGGGAGGTACATATAAAGCAACAAAGAAATCATTTTATAAATATATTGGAAACAATCTCAAGAAAGAAAAAAAATTTGAATCCTTATCTTGGGGTTCATTTCACCTAACATCAACTTGTCTGACAGTTTCTGTTTGTCTCAGACATATACTATTTATTTCAAATAACTTTGGGCCTGGCTTACTTCACAGAGCTGTGTTTTAACCTTTGCATGGTCAGCTCTCAGCTTTCTGAGTACTATTGAGGTGGTGTTCCAACCTCTCAAACCTTTTCCAGGTTCAACAGCTCAGCTCGAGTCTCCTACACCTATTAATATTAATAGTATAGATTACAAACAGTAAAAAGAGAAAAATAACATTATACATTTAAACAGAAATAACTGACTGCATTCATTTATCCAGGACAAAAAATTTAGCACTGCTGTTTAAGTCACTAATAACACTTTTTTAAGATATACTTTGATGGATTTCATAAAACTTCCTATATACTCCTTAGAGTGTCTTTTTACCTCCCATTTTTATTTATTGCATTTGCATAGTAGTATATCATCCTTAAAATCATATTACCTCATAATTAAAGTTTACCTTGTAAGTAAATACTTATGAGACTCCAATAAAATATCAAAAAAGCTGAAAGTGGAGCTGTGGCTTAAGAGCTATAGTACAAGCCTTGAGCAAAAGAGGCTCGGGGCACTGTCCAGGCCCAGAGTTGAATCCCTAGTGTCCACACATACACCCTCCCCACCCCAGACCCCACACACAATCAGATGATAATGTCTATGAAGTTCTTCCTTAGGATGATCTTGGTGATGTCAGCAACTGTATCAAGTTTCTATCTCTCTTCCATGCATTTGTGGTAGTAGACAGCAGAGTCGCTGTAGTATAACACGTGTCTAAGATGGCATTAGCAAAGGCTATCATGTAACATATCCAACATAATGTCCAGCTCTCTTGATGGTAGATCTGCACATCTTGGGACTTGATGTGACCCATGTACTCCTCAACTCGCTTTCCCATCCTCTGTGCCACCTGCTGCAATGATTCACTATCCACACCAAATAGGCTTTCATAACCTTTCCCTAATTATCTGAATACTGGATGCCAGAGATGTCATGGAGACACTCTGTGGCTATTCCCCTCCCCTGACAGTCCATTTTACCTCCTATGCTCTCCTCACAGATGTGGGCAATGGTCTCTGAGAGACTTCGTGCATCATCTTGGAGAGATTTAGTTTCATTGTATCCATAATCTTTGGGAAATCATGCAGTGAAGGGTCCAGGTTAGGAACATAGCTCCTCCTTCTGCAGGTTTTCCTGTATGTTTTCTTGGCCATTGAACAGAAGGGGGGTCTCTGAAAGGGAATTTATATGGTGTTCTCTGTCTGTCTTGGTCCATATAACATAGAACCACTTTCCCATCCCTTTAATGATTTAGACATGCTCCATGTGATTTGTGCTGCACTGCTCTAAATGTAGTAACAATGTAGAGGACACAACTGGATGTTGTGTGGATAGCTGTCCATACTTGGGCATGAGTCCCCTGACCGGCAGGGCCCATAACTCCATGCTGGGAAAGTGAGAGGAAGATTAGCTGGCTTATATCTATGTAGTCTGAATGACCCCAGGAGGCATTGAGGCCTCCTCTTCATGTACATGGCCCCTCAGCATATTGATAAAGAATGACACACCATGCCCAATCATCACCAAAATGTTCACCTGGTCCTGGGCATTATCACCACCGTCTCACCCACTTCTAGAAAATTCCCTTTTTCAAGGCATTGCCAATCCTCCTCCTTGCATTCTCAGTTAAAATACTGCTGTCCATGAGTAAAGAGCAGAAGACAAGGAAGCAGGTACCCTAGGGAAAGTAAATACTGGACCTATTCCATGGTGAGAAGATAATGCAACCTGCAACTATAGAATAGCGAAGGACTTAAGATGGTTGTGCACACAGTTTGTGCAGAAAAAATGCCAGACCTAGTATGCCCTGTTCAGAGTTTCAGTCCATAATTGTCTCTAACAAAGACATCTCAGGTACAGATAAACCAAGTTCATAGTGTCTTTCTTTCTTTTATTCTGTGCCTTTCTGGGGCTTGCAATCAGGAAATGGATACTATACCTGTAGTTTGTTTTTCCCCTCAAGTCTACTGCTTTACCACTGGAGCCACAACTCTACTTCTAGATTTTTTTTTTTTTTTGTTCATAATTTGAGATAAAATTCGTATAGGCTTTCCTACCCAAGTTGGCTTCAATCACTGATCCTCAGCCTCATGAATAGCTAGGATTACAGGCTTGGCCACTGAGCCTGGCAGCAATACTCTTCCTTTTTTATTGCCTTTTCTTTATTTTTTTGTCAGTTATGGGCATGAATTATGGGCTTGGGCACTGTCCCTCATCTCTTCAGATCAAGGCTAGTGCTCTACCACTTGAGCCACAGCGTCCCTTCCAGCTTTCTTTCTGCTTATATGGTACTGAGGAATTGAATTCAGGGCCTCATGAATGCAAGGCAAGCACTCTACCATTGAGCCACCTTCCCAGCCTCATCTTTCATTTTCTTAAAAAAATATTATTAGGAATATGATGTTCAGAGGTGTAACAGTTAAGTCAGTTAAATTAAACAGTTGTCAGGTAATGAATACATTTTTGGGGGATAATTACACCCCTTCCCTTGCTCTCAGTTTATCCCTCCCACTGTGGCTTTTTTGTGGTTAACTGGAGATAAGGGTCTTCCAGACTTTGCTGCCCAGGGTGACTTTGAACCACAATCCTCAGACATCAGTCTGCTGATGAGCTAGGCTTGAGCTTTAAAGTCAGGATGACTGTTCTGAAGGTTGTTCTATATTTCCTATGGGCTGTGGGCCTGAATGGACTTAGGCAGTGAATGCCAGGCAGGTCTGTCATCCGGAAGCATGTGTCCTACTTAAGCCTGACTGGCTCTCAGAACAGATAGGTGATGCTTTCAGAGCAAGAACCAGTGTGTACTAGCTCAACAGAAGTCCTCACTATATTTATCTCATTCAACAACTACTGGGTTGCTTATCTTATCAACACTTTTTCTTTCTTAAGAATATATGTATTGTAAGATTGCAGTAACTACAGATTTGTAATGGCCTAGGAATATATGTGTGTTATCATATTTAATATTCAAACTACATAACTGCTCCAAATCATGTTTTATTTATCTTAAAGTAGTTCTTGAATAATACTCTTTATTAGTAATGATATTATTAATATAAGTATTAAAGTTCTTCAAACATGTTTCTCTTATTAGATTAATCCTTACAGTGACATTGAAAACACCTTCTGGAGCAGCAATGGAAAAGATACTTGGTGAATACTAAGAATGAGGGATGAGAAGTGTGAAAAACTAAGAGACTTACAAGTGTGACTGGGAAACATCTTTCACAGAGCAGAATCCCAGACTTTTGAAGGTATGTCAGTGTGAGAATAGGTCTTCAACCAGTTCACATGACCACATGGGTGAGTCTCAAAGTTGCCACATAGATTCCTATATGAAAGACTCATGTCTGATGGGCTTTCACAACGCCAGATTTATGAAAGTTTGCTGTTTTCTTTCCTTCAATATTACTTCATACTTTAGTATTGAGTGCATTTTTTCTTTTAAAACATGAAAACAACACCATCTTTTGGACTGAGGTGTTTCCTTTCTCCCTAAGAATAGCTCTGGTATTTAAGAGGATTCCTGACAGGTTCCAGTGCCTCACTTCTTTAATACCAGCTACTCATGAGGCTGGGATTTGAATATCACAGTCGAAGCCTGCCTTGGTAGGAGAGTCCATCAGAATCTCATCTCCAATCAACTACCAAAAAAGCCAGAAGTGGAGCTGTGGATGAAGTGGTAGAGAAGCCTGAGCCCCTGACCAGCCTTCAGGCACACACACACACACACACACACACACACACACACACACACACACACACGTGTCTTCCTGCCAGGCTTGTCCATGGGGTCCCATGAAATTGTTGGAGACCTCTCTTCAAATGGACTCACCCTTGTATTCATGCCTTTAATGTGGAAATTGACTCGCAGTCACCTATAGATCTATTGGTTCAGATTGTGTATTTTGCATCCCACTTCCTCTGCTTGTTTTCTGAGGTGAGTCTTGTAGCTCAATACAGCTGTCCATACACTTCAAGATGCTGCTTATGATCTCAGGGCCTGCATTCACACTCCAAATGGAAAAATAAAATATAACCTGAGGGTCTTGTTTAAATAGGGATGCAGGTGGACCCATTGCAACAATGAGATGTACAAGTCATTATGTCAAAAAACGAACTTTGCAACATTGCTGGGGGGGGGAGGTTCTGTTAAGGGGTAAGGGAAGGTATGGGAAGAGATGGGAAGGAAAACATAGGAGGAGGCAACAATGTTTGATAAGAAATGTACTCATTATCTTGCCCATGTAATTGTAACCCTTTGTACAGTATTTTTACAAAACAAAAACCAAAACAAGAACAAAAAACAAAAAAACAAATCAGCAACTTGCAGATGGCTGCCGGTTTTACATTTGTTTTTTTTGCAAGGTGACCATACTGGGTCTGAATGACATGGCTGAAAAGTGTTTTTAACCTGGCATTGCTGAAGTCTGGCAGGCTACCAAGGAAGCCATAGGCCAACACGGCCACATAGGCCCTGTGTTCGAAGCCTGGTCCTGACCCCTACCAATGCAGGGAGATCCTAAGAGTCTGGTTCCTATACATAGGAATACCAATAGAAGGTTATGAATGTCAAGGTTGAATTAGTTGTTCCTTAATGATAATACTATAAAATTAAACAGAGTGATTTTAAGAGGCCAATGGATTTTAATGGATAGTTTTTGACACATTAAAAGAATACTATTAATTACATGGACACAATAGATTCAGGACAGTAGTTGATTTCATCAATATTTCATTAAGGATGGAAATGAAAATATTAATTACATGGAGGCATAATAAATACCCAAGAATTGCTAGGAATGTAGTTTATATAACTGAAGAATGTATAGACATCTCTGGCACTCTTTAAAGATCTATATTTATTTGTGTAGTACCATCTGCATGTCAATCTGTTCTTATTTTGTCAACCCCTGGGGCTTGATCTCAGGTGCTGGGAACTTCTTGTAAGCTCTATATGCCCCAGGCTGGTGTGCTGACACTCACCCATTCATGAATTGGGCCATGTAGGCTATGAGTGCAGATGCCAGCCCTCCGAAAAATTGAATGGTGGAGTAAGAAGCCTATGGTGACACATGTTTTCCTTTTCTGTGAAAGTCCTGGGTGTCAGGTGTGCAGTTTATACATAGGCAAATCTATATCTTATGTAATAAATGTAGTAAATGTTTCATGTGTAATAACAGTCAATAAAAATAAATGGTAAATAAATAAAATAAAACAAAAAATAAAATGAAGAACTACACTAAGTGCAATATGGAGTCAACATACAGGGCTCGATCTCAGGGCCTGGAAACTGCCTGGCAGCTGAATTGGCTAGAGGCTGCTGTGCTGGCAGTCACCCATTCATGAACTGAGCCTTCTAGGCCCTGAGTTTAGATACCAGCTCTGCCAAAAATGTAATCATGGAGTGAGAAGCCGAGTGTGACACGTTTTCCTCTTCTTTGAAAGTGCTCGGTGACAGGTAGGATGTATAAATTGTATGCAAATCTATATGCTATGCAATAGGATGTCATAAAGGTAAGAAATGACATAGGTGGAAGAAAAACAGATTGAATTAGTAGTGAATCATTCTGGGATAAAATTCAACGCAATAATTATAGGACTTGGATTAAGTTTAATTAATATTTTATTGAGCATTAAGAGAATAAAAATTACATGGAGACATAATTAAATACCTAATAATGGGTAGTAACACACGATGCATAATTTAATTTGTCTCATTTATAAAATATGTGATTATATGTATGGATGTATGTACATATATGATAAATAATAACAGGATATTGAGTAATTATTAATGCTTTATTAATTGTTCAACTGGGACACATCATTAAATGGAGACATAATTTAAAACCTAATAATTGGTAGTAATATTATCTATAATTCAATAATATACAGACATCTATCTTTTTGTGTATATAATACTTATATACAGGAAGCTCTACCCATTTATACCTCGTTCACTCCTGGGGCTCGGTGATTGAGTGCTCACCTAGTAAGCAAGAAGCCCTGGGTTGGATTTCTCAGTGCCACATAAACAGAAAATCCAGAAGTTCTGCTGTTTTTCAATCAATTAAATGCTAGCCTGGAGCACCAACACTTAGGGACATTTTCTAAGCCCTTACTCAAGCCCCAGGACTGCCGCCAAAAAAAGGTAGAATGTTCTACCTGCAATGATATAAGGACAGGACTTCAAATACATCAGCACAGAGCAAACTAGGAGTCTGGTGCTGACAGCTGCCACCTAACCTGACTTAGCTATATGTAAACCGCTGCAACCCAGCTGCATGGAACCAGACGCTGAAGGCTGGCTTAACCCCATCATCCTAACTGTTTGGGAGCTTTAAAACCCAGCCCTGGTAGGAAGTCTGTTAGACTCTTTAAAATGTGGCTCCTAGTGGCAGAGCTCTAGCCCTGAGCAAATGTTATTAGAACAGTATCCACATGCTTTGAGTTCAAGCCCCATGGTTAACCCCCCACAAAAAAAAACAGCCCTCTAAACCATTAGATGTGATCTTGTGTGGTTTGTGAAATGTTCCTCAAAGAGGGGTAATACTGATGAAACCACCCTAATTCTAATGACAATTTGTGGAATAGAGCTATGTGCTCAGCCCTTCATAGGGTGCTCTGTGCTGAGTCTTGCACAGGGTGCTATGTGCTGAGTCCTTTACAGGTTGCAGTGTGCTGAGTCCTGCATTGGGTGCTGTGTGTTGAGTCATGCAAAGATTGTCACGTGCTGTGTCCTTCATAGAGTACATTCATTCATCCGGTCCTTGTAAGATCTCCACAACTGAGATGATTTTGCAGACAAAAAATGTGATATATATATATATATATATATATATATATATATATATATATATATATATATATATATATATATATATCACATTCTATGCCTCCATAAGAAAAAATGACATTGCCACATTTGTTAGGAAATGGAAAGACTTGGAAAAAATTGTATTAAGTGAAGTAAGACAGGCCCAAAGAAAGATAGGTCCCATGGTTTTCCTTATTTGCAATAACTAGTATATGCCTGAGAAAAGCAGAAAATGTCAGATATGTTGCTCTTAGGCAAAATGAACCACACCATAAGGATTCAAATGTTTTTTCTTTCATGTGGTTGTTTCTAACATATTAATAAGATGATTTATTTTTTGCTTTGTAGGTCTCTCCCCCACAGTATAACCCCTGTTTTCACTGTATTTGATGTTGGTATAATTAATGGAGGGGAAGGGAAAAAGCAAATTGTTTAAATAGGGATACAGGTGGACCCATTGCCACAATGAGATGTACAATTCATTATGTCTAAAAACGAACTTTACAACTTGGGGGGTGGGGAGTGAGGGGGAAGGGATAGGAAGGGGAAACAAAGGAGGAGGCAACAATGCTTACTAAAAATTGTGTTCAATACTTTGCCAATGTAATTGTGACCCCTCTGTACGGTATTTTCACAATAAAGAAAAACAGGAGTTTGATTAAAAAAAGAATATTGTGGCTCAGATGTGTCCCCATGGCATGGACAAAATTATGTATTACTGAAGGCTAGTGAGTTGTCTTATGCAGACAATTGTTTTGTTCTATTTTTACTTGGGGCCTAGGCACTGACCCTTACCTCTGGGCTCAGGATAGCCCTCCACCACATGGAGCCAAGGAACCGCTTGCAGCAGAGTGCCACTGCCTAGGGGTCTATAGCTGAGGTCTGTCATCCTGCCATCTCAGGAAGCTGAGATCTGAGGATCTGGGTTCCAAACTATCTCAGACACAAAAGGTCCCAGGAGACTATTATCTCCATTGACCACTAAGAAACCTGAAGTGAAGTTTGGTGTTTGTGGCTCATGCCTGTCATCCTAGCTACTCAGGAGGATGAGATCTGAGGATCATGGTTCAAAGCTAGGCTGGGCAGGAAAGTCCTTGAGAAACTTAACTCCAACGAACCACAAGGAAACCTGAAGTGGTGCTGTGGCTCAAGTGGTAGAGCACAAGACTTGATCTGAAGAGCTCAGGGACAGCACCCAGGTCCAGACTTTAACTGCTACAACAGACAACAACAACAACAAGAAAAACACAGAAACAAACTAACAAACCTGAAGCAGAGGGCTGGGAATGGGCCTTAGGGGTAGAGTGCTTTGCATATATGAAACCCTGGGCATGATTTCTCAGGACCACATCACTAGAAAAAAGCCTGAAGTGTCTCTGTGGCTCAAGTGGGAGAGAGATATCCTTGTACAAAAGAAACTAGGTACACTGCTTAGGTCCTAAGTTCAATCTCCAGGACTGGTGTATGCACGAATGCACATGGACACACACACACACACACACACACACACACACACACACACACACACAGACCAGAAGTGAAGCTGTGACACCAAATGGTAGAGCACTGGGCTTCTGCACTGAGCTCATGTTCAGCACTCAGTCCCTGTGTTCAACCCCAAAACCTAGCCACCCAGAGCCCAACTAGGACAGGTCAAATATTTCAAAACCTGATGAGTTTCACCAGCCCTAGATGATAAGAAGCGTTGTGATATCCGACATGTGCTTGATTTCCCAAGGTTCCAGAAACTTAGGAGAGGCATCATAGGCCCATCATTGCCTGCAATTAAACATTTCAATAGGTTCAGTGCCCTAGTTGTCCGCCAGAAGGACTCCTGAATTATATTGAACAATGTATCTGAACACCAGAATTTAGTCTCACAAAGGCAAGATAAGTGCAGGAAATTTGGCCTGCCAAGGGTGGTGGCATAAATGAAGGCTTCCTGTCAAAACAGAGTACTGGTGAGCGAGATAGCTTGTGGTACAAAGAGGCCTTTTTTTCCCTGACTTTCAGAGCCTACCCACACTCATCCTCACTAATTGGCCCAGATGGAGTTGTTTGTTACACAGCTGTACAGGAGTGAGGCTTTTTGTCTGCCTGTCCAGACAATGAGAGACTTCTTCCAACAGGCCTGGGATGCAGAGAAACCCTCAGGCTACACTGGGAACAGTGAGGGGAGCCCTGGAACATGCAATGTCTTGAAAGCCCTGTCTGTGCTATGAAATCATTGTACTGAAAACAAATTTCCTAGTTCAGTGCCATTCATCATAGCTACTCTGGAGATTCACCTATAGGGATACATCCATCCATATACAAATACATAGAGCTACACCGTCTTTTTCTTTTTTGGTGGGGGGCAGGTCCTGGGGTTGGACATTAACCCTAGCCATTGTCCCTGAACTCCTTTTGCTCAGAGGTAGTGCATTAAAATTCACAGCCCCATTTCTGGGTTTTTCTCTGATCTCATAGATATAATAGTGTCAAATTTCCTACACTGGCTGGATGCAAACTAAGGTTCTCTACATCTTAGCCTCCTGAGGAGCTGGAATTACAGTCAGCAGCCACTGGCACCTGCCTTTCTTTTCTTCTTCATTTTTTACTCTGGACATCTGACTTCTTAACAGGGTCATTCCAATGGTTTGAATTTATTAGTAAACTACCCAATGTTCTTTATAGCTGCCTTCTCTGAGAAGGATTTTCTCTCCTTATCTTCCCCTCTGGCTACAGGTTTGAAGCCAAAAATGAGAAATGAGTGTCCCAGGATTTTGGAGCAAATGTCCACAGGCCATGCCAGTTCAGTCACTTAGCATTGAGCTGCAGTGAACTTACTGTCTCAGGACGAGAGGACTGAAAACTTGAGCGATTTTCATACTGTCTGCATTGCTCCTTTTGTCTATAAAATTATGAATGTTTTTTTTTTGTCTACACTCTTAAGTATCTAGAACACACTAGAAGCATCTTCCTGTTTCTGTTTTTCTCTAGAACCTCTTGAGATTTAGACTAAAGGTTTGTGTGGAGCGGCTTCTCAGTGAATCCCTAAGGAAAGCCGCTTAATCCTCCTCAGGAGATCACCATTCAAAGCCAGCCTGAGCAGGAAAGTCTGTGAGCCTCTTATCTCCAATAAACCACCAGAAAAACAGAAGTGGAGCAGTGGCCCAGAGGCTAGAGCTCCAGCTTTGAGAGATAAAGCCAAGCAGGAGATACTGTCCAGAGCAGGCAGTAAAGCCTGGGATGCGCTTATGTTCAATTATCAACCTGATGGCTGGAAGTGGAGCTGTGGCGGTGGTAGAGCCTCAGCCTTGAGCAAAACAGCTCAGGAATGCATTGGGCCCTGTGTTTGAGCCCTGGGATGCCCACAAGAGAAGGCCAAGTTATGTATCAGTGTCCTCCTACCAACTTATGTGTGTATATTACTTCCCTGAGTGCAAACAGACCCTATGCAATGCTTCTGCTTTTACTGACTGATTTATTTTTCAGATATGCTCATTGCGCATACTGCAGCATTCTCTTCATTTCAGGCCCACATCACTTTTCTCTTCCGGGGCTCCCTGCCTGCATCCTTATATGATGCACACTTAAGCTCTCAGCAGCCTTTATTTACATTTTATTATGAGGCCAACACAGGAACAGTCACAAATCAGGCAGGGGAAGAGAAGATCAGGGTTCATAGTTATTACAGCCATTCAGAAAAATTAACTTGGGGACGAAAAATGATAGCATACTTATGTAAAAACTACCATTAAGAAAAAGATGAGGGGGCTGGGAATGTGGATTAGTGAGAGAGTGTTTGCCCAGCATGCAAGAAGCCCTGGGTTTGATTCCTCAGTAGCACATACACAGAAAAAGCCAGAATTGGTGCTGTGACTCAAGTAGCAGAGTGCTAGAGACAGTGCCCAGGCCTTGAGTTCGGCCCAAGAACTGCCAAAGAGATACCAGGTAGGTAGGTAGGTAGGTAGACAGACAGACAGACACATAGACAGACGGACAGACAAACAGACAGACAGACAGACAGACAGACAGACAGATAGATAGATAGATAGATAGATAGATGATAGATAGACAGAGAGAGAGAGAGAGAGAGAGAGAGAGAGAGAGAGAGAGAGAGAGAGAGAGAGAGAGAGAGAGAGAGAGAGAGAGAGAGAGAGAGAGACAGATAGACAGATGATAGGTGAATCTGGTCTTGGATGTCAGTAGGAAAGAAGGGAACACTTCCCCACCATGAGGCCTTCTGCAGTATGCCAGGAAACCAGCATCGCCTTCACATAACCACAGAGCAGGAAGACTGTCTCTCTCCCACTTCTCAGGCAGTGGAGGGCCCGAGAGTCAAGAGGGCAGAGCCAAGTTTTAGCTCACATGCTTGGAGGCAGAAGAGAAAGGGCCCTGCCTCTCTTTGGACTGGGGATGTACATTAATGATGTGGAGAATGAAGGAAGGAGAATGGACTGGCAGAGGTAGAAGGGCCTTTAAATCTGACAGATAGAGAGTCAAGAACCTTACTCCCTAAGACCAAAAAGCAGTATTTTTCTACTCTGTTCCTCCCCTCTCCCCTACTAAACTGGCTCTCTATTGGTAACCTAAAGATAACCTGAGGCTCCCTTCACCTGAGGGAGGAAGGATAATTAGTCATTGTTTGAAGAGGCTGAGAAAAGCCTGACCCTGGTGTGACTCTAACAAATATTTCAGGTTTGCCCCCATTGCTGGCTGTGCCTGGAATGAATGAAGTGGTTTTGCAGCTCACTTCCTTGTTGAGTGTATACATTCTGCCTTCTAATCCTGCAGGCCTAGGTCTCTGCACCTAGCCAGTTTTTTTGAAACTGTTTCCTGTCCTTCAAATAAAGTGTTACATTGGAGTTCTTCCTGCTAGCAGGATGGGTCAATGATGTTTCTTTCCTGCTTTTATAGCTTGAGAACTCTAAGAACATTTAGAATGCAAGTAACTTCTCATCACCAAGGGAAACCCAGGAATTCTTGAACATGTGATCTTTCGGAAGCCCACTGGAGGACACAAGATGATTACAATCTTCACGTGAGTGGCTGGGCAGATGGATCTGCTACACTTGAACCTTGAACTCGGCCTGCTCTCCTAGTCCATGTCCTTCTTTGGTCCTTGTCCTGCTAGCTCCTCAGGAGCTTCCAAGACAGAAATAGATTGATCAAACCCAAAGGGAGTTACTGGCTTTTTTCTTCTTTTTCTGTCCTTTGCTTTAAATGTCTTGCAGGTCTTTGGGCTTGAATTGTGGATCTAGGCTCTGTCCCTGGGCTCCTTTGGCTTAAGGCTAGCGCTCTGCCACATGAGTCCCTTTCTGCTTTGTCTGTGGTGAAGTGGAAGTCAGAGCCTCATAGACATTCCTGCCCTGGCTGTCTTCACCCTGTGATCCTCAGACCTCAGACTGCTAAGCGAGGTTGACAAGCATGAGCTTCTGTTGCTCTGCTAAGTTCAGAACTGTAATGACATTGAAAATACAAGTCAACTGCTCATCATAAAGGGCTTGGGGAGCATATTAACCTTTTCAACATTGGATCTTTCAGAACCCTGTAGAAAGCAAGGTTATAATGCTAAAGACAGAGAGCCTGAGCATATGAATCTGCTATACTTGAACATTGAGCTCTGACTCCAATTCTGATGTACACCAGCATTCATTTTCCAGAAAATGTTCTCATAATTAACAAATAGGAAAAGTACTTTGATTAACCCTCACTTTTTTTCCCAGATATGTGTCTCGAACTCAAGCCTGGGCACTATCCCTAAGCCCTTCAGCTCAAGGTGAACACTCTACCACTTGAGTCACAGCTCCATGTGGGGTCTTTTGATGGTTCATTGGAGGTAAGTGTCTAACAGGCTTTCCTTGGCTAGGCTGTCTTTCAACTGTGGTCTTGAGGTCTCAGCCTCCTGATTAGCTAAGGTTGTAGGTGGGAGCCACCGGCATCTGGCCTATTGTTTTTGCCAGTGCTGAGGCTTGAACATAGGTCCCGGGGTACTGTCTCTGAGCTTCTTTTTCTCAAGGATAACACTCTACCACTTGAGCCATTCCACAGCTTCTGGCTTTTTCTGAGTATGTGGCACTGAGGATTTAAACCCTGGTATTCATGCATGCTGAGCAAGCTCTCTACCTATAAGCCACATTCCCAGCTTCACTCTTACTATTTATCCCTCAACTTGCCTATCCTCAAGAAAAAGCCTCTGAGTATAAATCATCTAAAGAAATCCCTATAGGAAGTTGTCCAAAATGAATAAGACAAAGCTCATACTGGGGACACATTGTAAACATGTGATGACTGTGACAAATGCCTCCATTTCATTATGTATCATATTTCAACACTTAAAAAAGTATTAATGAAAAATGACTCAATGTCCTAAATTATTGTGTATAATTTTATAATAGATGTACAAAATGTAATAAATATTATGTATGTATGTAATAATACTAAATACATTAATCAACGAATAAATGAATAAAATAAAAATAAAAAACAATGACAATAATAATAATATGTAATAAACATACATATGTAAGTATATATCGTAAATATTTTTCCATTGCAGGGCCTTACTGCAGGCCTTGGGAACTATAGCCTGAATTTGTTTTCCTCAAGGACTGTAAGCTTTGCCTTTACCCATGGTGCAAAAGAGTTACCTGGAATGTGAGATCAAATCCCAGCAATGGCAGAAATACTGGCCCCATTTCCAAGACAGTGACAATTTTTTTTGATGAAAGCACTTATGTTTATTCAGTTCCATACTGAACATTTCAAAAAAAAGCAGTGTAGAATTTTGTACAGCTATTCAGACATCTTTCCCTTACCCCCAAAGTCCTTCTCTGAGCACTAAATTGTTTATTTTTTGTATGATGCCTCTTCCTTTGTTTTCCCCCTACTATCCCTTCCCTCCCATTTCCACAACTACCTCCCCCTGCCAAGATCAGTGACTTAATTTTAAATTTTGGCTTGGCACAGGGTTTGAACTAAAGTAGTGGTGACTCTGCACCTTGCCTCACATTGGTATGGATTTACCAAGACGCTGAGTTCAAATCCCAGGATAGAAAATAAAACTAGCAGAAATTCCAAATCAGGAAGCTTTATTTTTTAAATTTAGTTAAATAAATAAATAAATAATTTATTTGTTTGTTTGTTTGTTCTTTTTTTGCCAACCACGGGTTTTGAACTCAGATCATGGCAACACTGCCTGAGCTTTGATATCCCTAGGCTGGGCTGCAGCCTCTTGACCCAAAGCCAATCCTGGGATCCCAAGCCAAGAGGGCTTGCAGGAAGAAAAAAAAAGTGGAACAGCACCAAAAGTAGTGAGCTGCAGAGGGTTGGGGGGGGGTTATAATTTTTTTCTTTGCAGGGTGACCCTACTGGTTCTGAATGACACAGCTGCAAAGTGAACCTGACCTGCCATTGCTGAAGGCTGGCGGGCTATCAGGTAAGCCATAGGCCCACCTGTCAACATAGGCCCCAGGTTCAAATCCCTGTCCTGACACCTACCTACCAGTGGCGGAGATCCCAAGAGACTCGTTCCTATGCATAGGAATACTGATTGAAAAAGTAGTTCATGCATTGGTTTAGTCTAAAAGTGGATGCAAGAATCCTAGGATTCTGATTGATCTTAATTAATAGTTTATTAAGCATGAAAAGAATAATATTCCTTCAATGGACATATAATAAATACCTAAGAGTTCGTAGGAAAGTAGTAGATGTCATTCAATAATACATAGTCGGCTCTGGCACTTTTTACCAATATATATTTATTTGTATATCACCATCTGCCTATCCATGTATCACTGTTTTGGCCAAACCTGGGGCTCATTATGAACACCTGGGAACCACCTGACAGCTTCATTGGCTAGAGGCTGCCAGGCTCACACTCACCCATTCATGAATTGAGCCTGCTAGGCACTGAGTTCATATCCTAGCACTGTGAAAATTTAATCTTGAATTAAGAAGCTGAGTGTGACACATGTTTTCCTTTTCTGGGAGAGCCCTGTGTTTCAGGCATGAAGGAGAACACATCTAAAAATCTAGATACTATGTGATAGAATATAAACAATATAATAAATGGTATAGGTGTCATCAGAGTCAATAAAATAAATGGTAAATAAATGAATAAAACAAAAAATAAAATGAATAATCACACAAAACACAGTATGGACTGAACATCTATATGGAAGTATAAATCCTACCACACCAAACACGATATGGACTGAACATCTGTATGGAAGTATAAGTGCTATCTTTAAAATGCATATAAGGAGTATGTTTTCCAGGCCTGAGGCTTGAATTCAGCCACCATATTAAAACGGTATGGAGGGAGATCCCTAGATATTAGTTTATGGAACTAGGAAGAGTCATGGAATGTGATTGATGTCATCTTTGAACCAGTAGTTCATGCGTGATGGGAGTAGGAAATGACAGGCAAGAATCATGGGGTATTGCTTATTTGCAATGAAGATTTGATGAAGCATGACAATAATCATCAGTTGTGAAATGGAGGCATCAGGAAAGATCCAAGAATCAGTAGTCACACAGCAGATTCGATTCCATCATAGGTGGCCATCTCTCCTACTCTATACAAATATGTACTTATTTGCATACTATCTTCAGCTTATAAATGGATGACTGCTGTGCACCCTCCCCCTACCCTCCACCTGGGGGCTCAATCTCAGGTCCTGAGAACGGCCTAGCTCCTTAGTGGCTCACAGTCTGGTGTGCTCACGTGGACCATTCACCTCTTGGGCCTGCTAGGCCCTGAGTTCAGACCCCAGCACTGCCAAAAGACTCATCCTGATGTCAGAAGCCAATCGTTGCACCTGTTTTCCTTTCCTGTGCAAGTTCTGGGTCTCAGCTAGGATGGAGAATGCATGAGTCACCCTGTGGCCATGGAAATTGGTTGTCATCCATGTCAGCACAGTTATACCTGTCATCATATACACAAGAAAATACACACTACATCCATGAATAGCATACAAAATAGAGAGAATAACTACACTAAATGAGCGATGCAGTCCACACACAGATGTGAATGTACATCCCATGTTTCAATGATGCATTGATGTCTATTGTGGTATCCCTGGGGCTCGATTTCAGTTCCTGGGAACTGCCTAGTTCCTTCATGGATCACAGGCTGGAGTGCACACGTGGACCCATTGGACAGTTGGGCCTCCTAGGCCCCAAGTTCAAATCCCAGCACTGCCAAAAATTCACCCTGATGTGAGAAGCCAGTCTTTGCACCTTTTTTTTCTGTGCTGTGCATGTTCTAGGTCTCAGCTAGGATGGAGAATGCATAGGCAACTCTCTACTTATGTGAATAGGTTGTCATCCAGGTCAACACAGTTATATTTGTCATTCTATACTCAAGAAAATACACACCACATCAATGAATAAGGTAAAATAATGAGAATGACTATACAGAATGCAAGCTACTGCCCACCCATGTATGGAAATAGAGGTCCTCTGTTTAAATTGGGAATTTATGACTATATTGGCCCCTACCCTGGGGGGCTTGATCTCAGGTCCTGGGAACGGCAAAGCTCCTTAGTAGCTCACAGGCTGGTGTGCTCACCATGTCCCATTCACCAATTGGGCCTGCTAAGCCTTGAGTTCAAATCCCAGTACTGCCAAAAGCTTCACCCTGATGTGAGAAGCCAATTGATCCATCTGTTTTCCTGTCCTGTGAAAGTCATGGGTCTCAGCACAGATGGAGAATACTATATAGTCAGCTCTATAGACATGGGGATAGGTTGTCATCCATGTCATCACAGTTATATCTGTCATCATACTCAATAATCATGAATAAGACACAAAATAAAAAGAATAACTACACTGAATGCAAGTTGCATAACACACCTGTAGGTAAAGAGAGATCCTATGTTTAAAAAAGGTGGGCTTATTATTTTGTCCATTGCTGGGGCTTCAAATCAGGCCTGGGACCTGGCCTGACATTCTAGTCTTGAAGAATGGTGAGCTTCCCTTTCCACCACAATTCAACAGAGCTACCCAGACCTGAATTCACATCCCAGTACTGACAAAAGTTTCATCCTGATGTCAGAATCCAGTCATTGCAAATATTTTCCTCTCCTGTGAAAGTCCTGGGTCTCAACTAGGATGGAGAATGAATTCATAGGCAACCCTATAACCATGGGAACAGCTTGTCATCCATGTCAGCACAGTTATACCTATAAGCAATAAAATACACAGTACCTCCATGAATTAGGAACAAAATAAGGAGAAGTGCACTAAATGCAAGATGCTGCCCACACATGTATGTAAATATAGATCCTATGTTTAAATTATGAATTTATGACTATCTGGCCCTCTCTGGCACTCGATGTCAGGTCCTGGGAATGGCCTATCTCCTTCATTGCTCACAGACCTGTGTCCTCACATTGACCCTTTCCTCAATTGGGCCTGCTAGGCTCTGAGTTCAAACCCCAACACAGCCAAAATATGAATCCTGATGTGAGAAGCCAATCGATTCACATATTTTCCTGTCTTGCGAACGTCCTGGGTCTCAACTAGGATGGAGAATGCATAAGAAACCCTATAGACATGGCAATATGTTGTCATCCATGTAAACACTGTTATATCTGTAACCATATGCAGTAAAATACACAATACCTCCATGGATAAGGAGTAGACCGAACACGAGATGCTGTCCACACATATATGTAAATATAGATCCTATGTTTAAACAATGAATTTATAACTATTGTGGCCCACCCTGGGGATCAATGTCATATCCTGGGAATGGCTTTCCTCCTTAGTTGCTCACAGGATGGTGTGTTCACATTGACCTATTTGCCAATTAGTCATGCAAGGGCCTGAGTTCAGATTCCAGCACTACCAACAATTGGATCATGGAGTAAGAAGCTGAGTGTAAAACTTGTTTTCCTTTTCTTTGAGAGTCCTGGGTGTCAGGTATGATGGAGAACACGTCTACAAATCTAGATGCTATGTGATAGAATTAATGTAATAAACGGAATGGGTGTCATCATAGACAGTAAAATCAATGGTAAATAAATGAATACAACAATAAATACAAGGAAAAACCACACCAAACTTGTATGGACTGAACATCTATAGGTAAGTACAAAGCCTATCTTTATATAAATAGTATGTTTTCAAAGGCTGGGGCTTGAATTCAGGCCTAGTCAACAAGCCTGAAGTTCTTATCTTCAAATCCACTGCAGATTTACCCAGACCCTGAGTTCAAATCCAAAACCTGGCAGAATAAATGGTGGGAATTGCAAGCCAGGGAGCTAAATTTATTTTATTTTATTTTTTCCCAGAGTGGGGCTTGAACTCGGGTCGTGGCAACTCTGCTTCAGCTTTGATCACCCTAGGCTGAAGTGCAGCCACTGGACCCACAGCTGATCCTGGGATCCTAGATCCCTAGGCCTTGAAGGGGAAAAAAAAATCACAGGAAAAATGTGGCAAGATGGCCTTTTTATGTTTTCTTCCTTTGTGAGGTGACCCTCCTGGGTCCGAATGACACTGTTGCAAAGGGTATTTTACCTTCCATTGCTGAAGGCTGGTAGACTATCGGGGAAGCCATAGGACTACGTGGCAACATAGGCCCTGATTTCAAATCCCCGTCCTGACACCTACCAATGGCAGGAGATACTAAGAGTCTCGTTCCCATCCATAGGAATGTTATCAATGTCACGGTTGAATGAGTTGATCGTGAATGATTCTTCTATAAAATTAGACAAGATGATTTCAGGAAGCTGATTGATTTTATTTAATATTTATGAAACATTAAAAGAATACTATTATTTACAGGAATGCAATAATTTCAGGACACTGATTTAATTAATAGTTTATTAAGGATGAAAACAATAACATTAATTACATGGAGGCATAATAAATACCCCAGAATTTGTAGGAATGAGTCTATATAACTGAATAATGTATAGACATCTCTGGCACTCTATAAACATATATATTTATTAGTGTACTGTCATCCGCATGTCAATCTGTTCATATTTTGTCAACCCCTGGGGCTCGATCTCAGGTCCTGGAAACTGCCTGTCAGCTCAATTTTCTCCAGGATGGCTTGTTGACACTCACTCATTCATGAATTTGGTCTTGTAGGCCATGAGTTCAGATGTCAGCACTCCCAAACAATTAATTGTGGAGTAAGAAGCTGATGGTGACACATTTTTTTTTCCTTTTCTGTGAAAGTCCTGGGTGTCAGGTATAAAGTGAAATACATATGCAGACCTATAATCCTATGTAATCAATGTTCTATGTGTCATAATAGTCAATAAAATAAATGGTCAATACAAGAAAAACAAAAATGAATAACTATACTGAGTGTAATATGGAGTGAACATTTGTATATGAATATAAATCATATATTTAAAATGTACATTAATAGGATGTTTTTTAGTGCTGGGGATCAATTTCAGGCCTAAGGAACAGACTTGAATTTCCTGACTTCAAGGAGGCAAGCTTCCCCTTCCACACAGAGCAACAGAGTTATCCAGACAATGAGTTCAAATCCCAATCCTGGCAGAAAAAATTACACCTATGTGAGGTCCAATTCTTAGGTATTTCGTTCTGACTCCATTTAATGAATGTGATTATTTAAATATTTAATGAAGTATTAACTAAAATTGATCGGTGTCCTAGGTTATAATTGTGTATAATTTGATCCTAGAATCATTCAAGAACTACTCATTCAGTCTTGACATTGATCACATTCCATTGGTAATCTTATGGATAAGAATGAGTTTCTTACAGATGCTGGAGGGGATGTGGACAGAAAGGAACCTTACTTCATTGTTGGTGGGAATGTAAACTTGTTCAACCACTTTGGAAAGCAGTATGGAGGTTCCTCAAAAGACTTCACATAGATCTCCCCTATGATCCAGCAATCCCACTTTTGGGCATTTACTCAAATGTTTACAAACAAGACCACACTAAAGCTACCAGCACAACAATGTTTATTGCAGCATTATTTACCATAGATAAGATATGGAACCAACCCAGATGCCCCTCAGTAGATGAATGGATCAAGAAAATATGGTATATATACACAATGGAATTCTATGTCTCCATCAGAAAGAATGACATTTCCCCATTTGTTAGGAAATGGAAAGGTTTGGAAAAAATTATATTAAGTGAAGTAAGCCAGGCCCAAAGAAGCATAGGTCCCATGGTTTCCCTTATTTGCAATATCTAGTATAGGTATGAGTCAAACGGAAAAGGTCAGATAATGTGATGTTAGGAAAATTAACCCTTAAATATGTATTTTAATGTTTTCATTTCTTTCATGCATGTGTTTCTAATGCATTTATAAGATTATTTCTTTGTTGCTTTGTATGTCCCTCCCCCACAGTGTAACCCCCGCTTTCACTATATTTGATGTCAGTATAACATGTGGAGGAGATGGGGACAAACAAGTCGTTTAAGGATTCAGGTGGACCTGTTGCAACAATGAGAAGTACAAAATGTCATGTCAAAACCAACTTTACAATGTCGGTGTGGGGTGGGGAGGGGGGTATAATTGGGTGGGGGGAGGGGGGAGGCTGGGAAGGGATGTGAAGGGTAAACAAAGGAGGAGGCTGCAATGCTTGGTAAGAAATGTATGCATTATCCTGCCCATGTAATTGTAGCCCCTCTGTACAGTATGTTCTCAAATAAAATAAAATAAAATAAATAAATAAAAAAAGAAAAAAAAAAAGAATGAGTTTCTTAGGTTCCCCTGCCATTTGGAGGTGGCAGGACCAGGATTCCAACTGTGAGCTCCAGCTCCCACCACTTCAAACCCAGGATAGGGAACTCACAGGTCTGTGCCAGAACATCAACAAGACCAATGATTAGGCAGGCACCAGTGGCTCTCAGCAGTCCTCCTTGATACTTACAAGGCTGTGATAGGAGGACAATGGTCAAAGTCACCGTAGGCAGGAAAGTCCTTGAGACCCCTGTCCAATTTCAATGCCAACAAAGTCAGAAGTAGAGCTGTGTGGCTCCAGAGGTTGAGGGCTAGTCTCGAGCAAAAGCAGCTTACAGACTATGCCCAGATCCTGAGTTTAAGGTCCAGGACTGGCAACAAACAGGCATACACAACGATCTAAAGCCGGTCACCCTCTTGTCCCCAACTGAATTAGACACAGTTCCCTGGGAAAGGGGCTGGGGAGCCACTGTCATCTTCACTCTGCCCATTCTGCCTGCATCACTGGATTCCGGCCATACTCCCATTCTTTCATGGTTCTTTCTGACCAATGGGATATAAGAATGGTGGTCACACCCCATTCCATGCTGCCTGATAGCACTGGGATTACTCTGTTTGTTGACACCACTACCAACAGTTGAGGAAGGTAGAGGTGGCTGAGTGGTCATCAAGACTCAAGCTGTAAGAGGAGAGGCCTTGCTCAGCCTTGCCACGCACCTGCCCATGCCCCGGTCCCCTTCAGCATTCCGCGGCACTGCATTTCAAACCTAGCACTGCTTGCTTGGACCCATGGTACCTCTTGGAGTCCTCAGGTGATGGCACACCACAGGCAGGCTTGTGGCCCTGACCTGGTCAAGGCCCCCTGTCTCTGCTCCAGGCCTGAGTATTTGCCATGCTACTGCCTTCGCTGCTTGAACCCACCAGGAGCTGCCTCCAACAGCTTCTCCCAGCAGCACATGTGAGTGGCCTCCTCCTGGGCCCATACCCTATGACCCCCACACCATGTGATTTCCCCCCCCTTCCCGACTGGACCTCCGGCTCCCTTATGCCCTACAGTCTGACCAGGGCGCTGCAACAAATGTGCCCCAGGGGTGGGGGTGGGAGTGGGTGTTGACCAGGGGATCCCACGCCCATCCCTAGCTGCCAGTGTCCCAGGAAACAGGGAAATGCAGGGATGGGTGAGGAGGGGGCACCACAGAGACCCTGGCTTGGAGCAGTGGGAACCACACAGCCACGCATCTACACCCTTCCTCTTCCTGGTGGGAACCTGGTGGCTTTAGTCAGAGGTGGGGAGCAGCACCTCCACACCTGCCTTCTTGGGTCTTTTCCTTTTTTCTGGGGGCTGGGGGTGTTGGATGCAGAAAATAGGTCTCTCTTGCTGTGTGAGCCCTTGTCCTCTGTGCTCAGTCACCCTTTCACCTGAAGAGAGGGTCCCAGAAGAGCCCAGTAGGGAAGTGACAGTGCTGGGGGTCAGAGCAGAATGTGAATATCTGGGAGGAACACCCCCCCAAACTCACATACACATACACCCAGCCTGTCCCTTCCCCCCAACTGTCAACAGTTCTCACAGAGTGATCACATTTCCCAGCTCTGCCAGCTTCTGCTGGTGCTCCCAGTCTATCTGGTCTCCTTGTCCTTCCCAAGAATCTGCCATGTGGCCCAGAAGCATGTAAGCTGGAAGTAGGGAGTAAGTCCATGTATGTAGCCTTTAGGACCCCATCCATTTCCCCAACACCACCCCCACCTGGGGTCAGACACCCCTATGGGTTCACCATGACCCCCTGCTTGTTTCCTCCCCTGGCTCTGAGGAGCCGCTTGTCTCGGGACTCCTTCACCCAGCGTCCTGGACTAGGGTTTTGGTGAATGGGGAGTAAAGGGTCTGGCCCTGGAGAAAGGGATAGGTAGGGTGGTGCTGCTTCATTAGAGTGGTGCTCCCCTTGGGTTGGAGCTCCTGATTCCTCCAAGGGAAGCCCCGTGCACTAGCTTGTACATTGTCCCAGATGAGGAACCAACAAACTCTGGAGAGGCACTACTCTGAGTCTGTTTGTGTGTGTGTATGTGTGTGTGTGTGTGTGTGTGTCTGTGTCTGTGTCTGTGTGTGTCTGTGTCTGTGTGTGTGCATGAGAGAGAGAGGGAGAGAGAGATATCATCTTCCTCCTTGTATAACCTGACTGTGCTCAGGTGAGTGATCATTTGGAAAATTGCAGGTGCTGCATGGACGAGTCTTCTGTCACTGGTCTGGATTTGTGTGTGTGTGTGTAGAAGTGGGTTGTAATAAGGTGGCTGGGTCCTTTGGTAACTTGTGCCTGATACATTTGGGGGATGCATGGGCTTTGTGGCTGAGGTCTGGGGGCCTGGAAGTGGTGTGAGACGCTTGAAGGGGACTCAACAACATTAACAACATTCGTGCTCTCTACTCCTTTGGGCCTGGTTGGTGGCAGCTGGAGCTTGGGAGGACCTGGGTATGGGGCCCACAGGGGTTGGCTTCCAAGGGGGACAGAGAGCATGGCCAGCACTTAGTAAGGAGGTGAGCCCTGCTGGTATGGAGTGCACCAGCATATGTCAGACTCCGGGTTTTCTCATCTTGACTTCTGATGGGTGAGGCCAAACCTATTTTAAATCTTTTGCTGTGATCTTCATATCTCAGCCTCCTGAGTAGCTAGGATGATATGCATGATCCTCTGCCACCGGGACTCTCGTTCTTTTTGGTGTATTAGGGTTGAACTCAAGGCCTTAGGCTTGCCAGTCAGGTCTTCTACCACGGTAGCCAAGCCTTTCTGTCTTGGGCATTTCCGAGATAGAGACTCACTCAATATGTGCTCAGGCTGGGCTGGATCGTGGTCCTCCAATCTGTGACAGGCATGCGCCATGAGGCCTAGTCCTCCTTAGTTGGGATGGTAGACATATAGCGCCATGCTCAGTCATCCGTTTAGATGATTGTCCTAAACTTAGTTTACAGCAGCCGTAAAGCTCTGGGTTGGGCCTCCACCATTGTACCTCAGTCTCCTCCTGGGACAGTTGTGAGGAAACAAGGGATCAATATAGGGGGATCTCTGGAGCAGGGCCTGGCACAGAGGGAGCGGCTGTCAGATATGGTTCTTGGCAATTCTGGGAGCATATGACAGGAAGATAACTGGGAAAGGGCTCAGATGGGGCCTGTTATTAGTCGTGTGACATGTACGGGATTATGAAACAAAACATGGTTCTCTTTCATCCTTATCCTATTCCCATGAGGAAGGAGATCCTTCACTGTGTTCAGTTTTGTAGCTGGGGAAAATGAGGCACGGAGAAGATAGGTGACCAACTCATGACCTCCAGTTGACAGAAAGCTCAGCCTGACTTCTCTGCCATGGTCCCTAGGAGAATGAGTGGTATTCAGTACACTTCTTGTGGTGGGAAGTCCACTTCTTGTCAGTCGTGGGGCTTGAACTCTGGGCCTGGGTGCTGTCTTTGAGCTCCTCAGCTCAAGACTAGCATTCTACCACTTGAGCCACAGTGCCACTTCCAGTTTTCTGGTGGTTCTTTGGATATAAGAGTCTTATGGACGTTCCCGCCTGGGCTGGCTATGAACCATGTTCATCATATCTCAGCCTCTTAGTTAGGATTATAGTCCTGAACCACCGGCACCCGGCTTAATTGTAATTCTGGCTTTCTTTCTCTCTCTCTCTTTCTCTCACAGGAACTGGTTGAATGGGTGCTGAAGAGGTGGCCCAGTGTCCCCATGTGGCTGGAACCTAAGGTGGCCCTCTCATTCTGGAGGTGGGCTGTGGGTCAGGAACTGTCTCACTCAGCCTGTTGAACCAGCCCCATGAGGTAAACCCCTCTGTGCCCTGGCTAGACCATCCAGCCTTATTGTCCATCTAGCCTTATTGGACTTAGTATTGTTTTCTATGTCCTTTTCTAGCAACTGGCCAAAATTATGATACATAGTTATGGAATGAAAATATAATACCATCTCAAGAAAGTCATTTAGAACTCTGGGAATGTGGCTTCATGGTACGGTGATTGCCTACCATGCATGAAAACCTGAGTTCAATTCCTCAGTACCACATAAACAGAAAAAGAAACACTGGAAGTGGTGCTGTGCCTCAAGTGGTAGAGTGCTAGCCATGAGAGAAAGAAAAAGCCCAGGAATAATTCCCTAGCCCTGAGTTTAATCCCCAGGACTATAGGACTGGCAAAAAAAACCCCAAAAAACATAAAAAACCATTTAGTTAGTAAATGCAAAATAAATAATCCATACTTGGAATATATGTTGCTCCTTCCATACTAATACCTGACAATACTCCCTAATTCATGTACTTTACCTATATTAGGATACTGTGTTAAAAAAATGTTTTGTTCATTAGGTCACAACAATTAATGCTAGGAATGTGCTTAGATGTCAGGTGAAGATTTTTTCTGGAAATTCAAAGATTCCAGGCTTTTGAGTGGTCACTGCTAATCACAATGAGAAGGATAGTCTAAGTGAGATTTGGAAATCTTTTTGGTCAGTCATGGCACCAAAAAGGCAGAGGCAAATTATCAGTTGGAACAAGAGAAGGAATAACTCTAGATGGAAGGAACAAATGATAGTAACTAATGCATACCAGAAATCATTTTAGGGAACCATTTTTGGTTATTGAAGAACTAGTTATCAACCAGGCTTATTGTTCATTGCCTTTAGCATTCTAAATCTCTTAGGCTAGTTCTTAATCTCTGTGTGATAAATGTATCTCCTCTTATGCTGTTTTTCCATACCTGATCTCTTTTGCTTTGTAAAAATCACAGTCTTTCCTGATACTAAATACACCTACACAGATGGCAAGGGGTTGCTAATGTAAGGGTCCCATAGCTCATGAGTCATTAATGTAACAAAATGGAATAGGAGGACTTATTTATTGCTACCTCAATTTTTCTGAAAGCTGCCATGGATTTCAAAAGGCCTCTTTTTTACAACCTGATGGGGCACCAGATAGTATTTTTGATTTTTCCATTGCTAACCCCGATTATGATTATGCCGCCTACTTAAAACATAATTCATGAAAGTTTAATGGCTAAGCTCCTGATACGCCTGGGGAACCCCTGAAAAGATGGCTCACTCCAGGGTGGGTGGCTTCCATTTTGGTGAGTCAATCTCCCTTTCACAATAAAACTAGCATTCAGCTGGATTTGTTCAGACTTTTTGCAGCAACAAACATGATTTTACTGAAAAAGCCCAAAGAAACTAAGAGTACTGCAATTGGAGTAAGAGCATGTGTGAGTTATCCTATGGACATTTTAGCTGGAAAACTAGATAATTTAATCATTATTAATCAAGGAAAATCTTATTATATTAGCTGTAAGGGTTGTATTTTTACTAATTGTCTTACTTCTTCTCTGGATAAAACATATTCTGTAATTTTTATTTTAAAAAGACCTTCATATGTAATGTTACATGTAGATCTTTAAAATGACCCTTGGTTTAAAAATTCTGCTTTACGAATGCTGAAAACTGTGGATATTATGTTGCAGCCAAAACGCTTTGTTACGGCCTTGATTTTAGGAATAAGTTCTTTAAAAACAATAATTAGCTCTTTAGCGATTTCTACAGCAGCCTTAGTAAATGAAGTAAACAATGCTCATTTTGTTACTGATTTAAGCAAAAATGTTTCATTAGACCTAGCAGAACAACAAATTATAGATAAAAAGTTAGAAATGAAAATAAATGCTCTGGAGGAAGTGGTTCTGGCTATAGGTCAGGAAGTTCAAAATTTAAAAACACAACTCTGTTAAATGTCATGCTAATTTTAAATATATCGGTGTTACTGCTCTAAAATATAACTTTTC